>NC_085842.1:289179523-289242023 GCF_035594765.1 Anolis carolinensis | reverse complement strand
GAACATTACATTTTTGGATAGTAACTCCCTAACCAGCATGGCAATAGGCATATACTACCAGGCAGATTCAGGCAGATGCAGATTATAGGCAATGTAGTTCACGTAATTTGCTTAAAATCATGAACAAAGAGACATCTATCTATCTATCTATCTATCTATCTATCTATCTATCTATCTAGGCAAACTTCTACCCTCTAGGTGTTTTTGACTTCAACTCCCACAATTCCTAACAGCCTATCTGCTGTTAGGAATTGTGAGAGTTGAAGTCCAAAAAACCTGGGGCCAAAGTTTGCCCATGACTGATATATAGTATGACCCCCATATCCTCAGATTTGATATCCATGGTTTCACTTACCCATGCTCCAGAAATATCCTCCCTTTGAAGCATTTGTGGACTTCTCTTGGTCCTCCAGTGTGATTCTATGGTATGCTTCCAGCCCAGATATAATTGAAATATAGGGTTCCTTATTATTCACAGTTTCGGGTGTTCAGAGAGGTTTGGAACATCTTGGATATGGAAGTATACTGTACACAATATAACATTTAGATAAATGGGCAACACAGATGAAGTGACCTCTTCCCACACCCAAATCCAGGATAGAATAAGAATACTCAATCAAGGAGTGTTCAGTTTCCAAAAGTCACATTGAGAATCATATGCCTAATTGACATCTTCTCCAAATTCCATGATTCCATTGCATTGAGCATGGCAGTCAAAGTGGTGTCAAACTGCTTTATCTCTATAGTGTAGATCCACCCTTAACCTCAAAGGAAATCAATGGCAACTCCCTCTGAGAAAACCATGCTAAGAAAATCCTGAGATAGGTTCACATTAGAGTAACCATAAATGAGAAAAAAACTTGAAGGCAAATAACAAAAGCAATCAACAGAAAGTATTAATAAATGTTAGTAAAGTAATAGAAATATTAGTATGTTTAGGACTCTTAAGTGTGTAAGTAATGAATGAAATCCTCTTGGTTAGTTCCAAATAATGATGATGATGATGATGGTGATGATGGTGATGATGATGATGATGGTGATGATGATGATGATGACGATGATGATGATAATAATACTTTAGTTTTATACCCCGCCTCCATCTCTCCGAAGGGACTCAGGGCGGCTTACATGGGGCCAAGCCTGGATAAAACAGCAAACCAAAATAAAATAACACAAAAATTAAATTAACATTCTAAGTATAGTAAAAATGTAAAATGATAATCATAATAAAAACATGGATTTGGCACCCAAGTAAAAGATAAAACGAACTGGGTAAAGTGCAATGAATAGATATTGTAAACAAAATAGTTAATTAAATACTATCGTCACTAGGAGAGCAACTTGGGGTGGGGTGGACCCTGTGACAATGATAAACGGATAGGTTAGATCTAAATAGGTTAGATCCTAGAATCAATTGCCGAATAGTGAGGCAAAACATAAGTAAATTCAATGGATTCTAGTCAGGTCTTACTATAGGAATGAGGCCAGTATTTGAATTAAAACTTTGGATTTGAATCCCCACTAGGCCATGGAAATCTTTAGGGTGATGTTGGGCAAATCACACTTTCTCAACTTCAGAGGAAGGCAAAGGAAACCTCCTCCTGAAAGAAATCTTGCCACAAAAACTCCATGATAGATTCACCTCAGGGTTGCCATAAGTCAGAATCAACTTGAAGACACAACAACAGCATGCCAGCTTGTGGAAAGCTTCCATCTACATTCCCTTTTCCCTCAATCCAGTCCAGTAACTTTTCTTTCTAAAAAAAATCTTTCTGAGCACAATAAAAAGAAGTGAAGGGAAGGAAAACAGGAAAGAGCGAAAAGACATACTGAAAATATAGAGTTGATGAAGGATTGCACATAGGTATTTTTATTTATCACAATTAAAGTGACAGCTACTTTTTTTCCAAAAGAAAATAAACACTTTTCAGATGGATACAAAATACTTTAGAATGCTGTAGAAAAGGAGAAACAGCCCAAAACATGTTTAATAATAGAACCGATTTCTGGTTTCTACCTTGAAATCTCAGGAAGAAGAAAGCAGCTGAACTGGGCAACTTTATCAACTAAAGCTTTTTCTTGACACCAACCCATTCCCTATATTCCAAATATATTTGAGAACACAAACATGCATTTAGAATTTGGAGGGAGAGAGGGACAGCAAGTAAAAGTTTGACTTGTAACAGAAAATAAGTGGTTGAACAAAGATTATGTCTCCTGCCCTTTCTCAACTTTATATGTATTTTTGTCAAAAAGCACCCATCAAGATTCCCTCACAAACATTTGTCAATAATATTTTTGTTAGGTTAAGACCCTGCATAGTTTCCTGCTTATTGTAATGCTGTGGTTCTTAGCTTTTTTGAATCACAGACTTTTAGGAGAAACTGATGGAAATTGCAGAATAACTCTTCCAGAAAAATGCACACAAACGCATACATCTACAAATTGTGCTTATTATTTATTTCATTGTATTGGAAATGATAGTTATATGTTACCTTGCCATGTACAGTAGAACTACAGGCTAACCGACATTTCTTTGGAGTGAAAGAGTATCTCAACAACATAATTTCAAAGTAATAGAAAGGGGATTAGAGGATACCTTTCCTGATTACACTTTTGTCCCTCATTTCCTGAAGCCCGCTTGGGAACTTCCACACAACACACGTGGTGAGCCATGGACCACAGATTAGGAACCCCTGTTGTAATTTCTTCTTGTACTTTGATCTTGCAAGGGCCAACTTCTAGAAGCTGTTACAGTGGCACCTAGAATCATAAAATCATAGAATAATAGAGTTGGAAGATACCACATGGGCCATCTGGTCCAACTCTGTGTCATGCAGGAAAAGCACAATTAAAGTATCCCTGACAGATGGCCATCCAGCCTCTGTTTCAAAGTTTCCAATGAAGAGCTCCGCTGTTGAACAGCTCGTACAGTCAGGAAGTTCTTCCTAATGTTCAGATGGAATCTCCTTTCCTGTAATTTGAACCCATTGCTCCTAGTCCTAGTTTCATGGGCAGCAGAAAACAAGCCTGCTCCCTCTTCCTTATGACGCTCTTTCACATATTTATACATGGCTATCATGTTTCTTCGCAGGCTAAACAACATACCCTGTACTTTAAGATACTCCTCATAAGGCATGGTCTCCAGACCTTTGATCATTTTAGTCACCCTCCTCTGGACACCTGGTGACTCCCACATCAGGCAGATGGTGAATCCAAGTTATAATACAAATAGGTTTTTAAAATAATGTTCTTAGTGCTGGATCCTATACTACCAAATAGCTCCAGCACCTTGGATAGTTTCCTTGTGATGATTAATACCCTGGAATAGATTCATTGCCCATCTCACACAGGAGCCATGAATTTCTATTGTCTACTGTGATTCCTTATTAATGCCAGGAATTGAGACTGCATAGAAATGACAGACTCAAATCTGTAGCACATCTACAATGTAAAATTAATGCAGTTTCACAACATTTTAACTGCCCTGGCGCAATGCTATAGAATTATGGGAGTTGCAGTCTTATTATTTATTTATTTATTTATTTATTTATTTACAATATTTATACCCCGCCCTTCTCACCAGAGGGGACTCAGGCCGGCTTACAAAAATTGGCAAAATTTAATGCCCAAAATGCAATCATAAAGACAAAACAATATAAACAGATCCATTAATAACATTGTTAAAACACATTATAAAAACCTTAAAAACATATATATAATTAATTTCATTCGTCCAAGATCCTCATGCTTCATCCTTAAATCAGGCCATGTCAACTTTGTCATTTACTCATCAAAAGCTTGGGCACATAACCATGTTTTCACGGCCCTTCTGAATCCCAGCAGGGTAGGAGCCTGTCGGATATCTCCAGGGAGGCTGTTCCACAGCCGGGGAGCCACCACCGAGAAGGCCCTGTCCCTCGTTCCCACCAGCCGCGCCTGTGAGGCATGTGGGACCGAGAGCAGGGCCTCTCCAGATGATCTTAGTGATGCTCCCTCAGACATGCTACTGTCAGTTTCTGATGTGTATGGGCCAGCTATCCTCAGATAAAAGGATGGAAGAAATGCACTGTGCTACTTTTCAGGTATGCCTTGTTCTCTTTAACTGAGCCCTGGCACTCTGAGAATACTGGGACAGATGCCAGTGGTCTAGATGCTGTTGACACTACCACAACATCTATTGTTATAGCGAGCTTCCATGTCAAAGGCATTGCTCTTCCAGAACAAAAAACGTGAAGTTTCCTGCCAATAAAATTGTTGAAAGCATAAACAGTTTGGAATAGGCCTGTATGAAGCTATCCTGTTAATTTTTTTGGTTTAATTTTATTGGATGCAGACTGGAGGATGAGTGAAACACGTAAAAGCATGTAAACCATGAAGGTACAATTGAGGCTACAAGAACTGAAGACATTTTGCTGCTGGAGATGAAGTACAAGATTGCACTCCTTCTCTGTTCCACATGCTAAAGTAGGCATGGGCAAACTTGGGCCCTCCAGGTGTTTTGGACTTCAACTCCAACAATTCCTAACAGCCAGTGGGCTGTTGGGTATTGGGGAGTTGAAGTCCAAAACACCTGGAGGGCCCAAGTTCACCCATGCCTGTACTAAAGCATATAGACTCTGTGAGTTTACATCAGAAATGATTATTGGACATCATCTTCCACTGTTTCTGAGGACAATGTATTAAAGATACGAATAACTTTCTACTGCCCCCTCCACAGCACCAGTTTTATCAGTGACAGCACCAGACCTTTAAGGGACAAATTTAATTGTCTTAAAACATAGAAATCCTTTAATTTCAAGCAATGAAATTCCTCTGGGGAAATGTTACTTCATATATTAATAGGTATCAAATGCTACATTTCAGACATCCACTTATTGTATGCTCATATGTACTATTTCTCAGTTTTTTTACAAATGAATATAGAACCAATGTAGAATCACAGTAATTTCCTTCTTCTACTCATTATTACTTTCTCTTCTTTCCTTATTAGAAGAAATGAAAAGCTAAGAAATGGTCACAATAACCCAAGCATACTTTTAAAATCTGCCTATTGCATTATGATGCAGAAAGGGTAAATTACTGCTACAAGAGCTGCTTGAAATCTGAATTCAGACACACACTCCCACTTGACATTTTCTTCATATGAAAATATGTAGTAAACCCATTATGCTTCAGGAATTTTAGATGTACTGCTTAATGCTGTTCAAATAATTTTCATATCATAAAAATATTTTTGAGTTTGTTTTTTATACATCTATTCCCCCTACTGGTGATATTTATTTTTATTTGGCTGTGTAAAGAAAGAAAATATTTTACCAACAGAAGGAGCAAATAGAATCAGGATTGATTTGTTCAAATTGTTATAATATTCCTTTGTGGATGCTATCCACTTTATACAGTCTGGAGGAAAAAATAAGATGTGATGTTTCTGACATAATATGGCTCTTGTTCACATCTGCCTCTGAAGCAAATGATGCTCCCAGTATTTGTCTTAAACTATAATTTCAATGTTGCACTTTGAATGTAATCCCTAAAGAGAAGCATAGTAACATACGTATGGTACAAACAGTAGGGTGCCAGTCCACACATAGGAGGCTAAAGGCTTTCTTGTGGTCTCCAGGGGTGCCCAGTATTTTTCTAAAAATGACATTACAGTTTGTTAACAAACTTCAGTGGCAAATTATTAAATGCACTGTTGTTACCGAGATCTGCTAGCTGCCCCAAATAGCAAGTGGGGATAAGTGCCCAGCGTGCACTGCGACTTTGAAGTCAGGATCAAGGAGACGTACTGGGTGAAGGCAGCAGAAACAGAGGTTTATTCAACTGGCCAGTTGGATGTCATAACAGCAGAATCACAAAAAGAACTCACATATCTCATACAGAGAAGTGCAGCACATTTTATACAGTTTGATAGCTATTCAAACCTCCTGCTCCCTCCCCGATTGGTCAGAAGACATGCCTCCTAGGATCTGCCTTCTCATTGGCTGAAGCTCCCTCCTGATATCACAGATAGAGTTGGAGAATCCTGTGGCAGGAAGATAAAACAGCTGGGATTGGTGAGGTCAACATTAAAGGTCCATTGCTGTGCCCACCTTTGAGGGGCAGGGGCTCCATTGTCCAGGCTGGAAAGAATGGATACTTGACACTAATTGATATTGGAAGCTTGGCATAAAAATCATCATCATCATCTCTGCACAAAGTGAGGCTTCAGAAACCAGAAAGTCAATCAAGTGGGTAAACGAAGTCCTTGATGAGTCCTGGCAGGGAGTCTCCTTGCCCACTGGAGGAATCAGTGTTGTTTCCAAAGCAGGCACACAGTTCAAAGTCACATAAGTACTACACAATATTAATTATGATATATAATAATCTTGGGTCCAGTGGATCTTGCACTGTTTCACTGTATCACAGGGGCTCAGTTGCAGAAACTGAATAGAAACATATTGGAGCTGGCAGTTTGGCTTTGCAAAGATCCGAAATACCAAAGAAGTTAAAAGGGAAAAGGTAAGAGGTTGTCCCGGTGGATGATTTCATATTTATGATTTCATATATATGTGTGGTTTCTTGGGGCAATGGTTAAAGGAAATACATTTTATTTTATTTTATCTCATCTTGAGGCTGAGAGGGTGAGGCTCGAGAGGTGAGGAAAGGGTCGACCCTGAGATGTTGAATCACAGCCTTATCCTGGCTCTGGGGGTGTCCTTAGAATCACAAAAAAAAGAGTTGATCAGATTAGTGTGTTAGAACTTCCTTTGAAGGGTGCATACATGCTTTCCCACCATTGGGGGGGGGGAGGGGAGAATCTTAACATATGGGGTGGATTTCATATCCCCGTACAATTGAAATGGGGCCAAACACAGGTTTTGCTTTGGGGAGACCTTGCTATGGCTAGGGGACTTTCAGGAAGAGAGGGACAGGACTTAGTAACCACAAATATGAATATAGAAATGAAGTTTTTATTGTGTAACGCTCAGCCTGGAGTGATATAATGAAAAACAAAAAAGGGAATCAATGTTTTGATAACACTCTGGTCAAAAGGAAAAGGAATAAAATGAGTGTTAGCCATTAGGATAGCTAATGTTAGAACAATTCTGTTGTTGTTTCTTCAATATCAATAATCTATAGTTAGTATTTAATGAAAGTTAATTTAAATGCATGTAAGATTGACACACACACATAATATGAATAGAAGCTACTGAGCAGGGGCAATGTAATGAACATTATAATTAATTTCAGATAATATATTTTACACATATAATTTAATGTATTTTGACTTTACTCCTCTACCCCAACTGCAGTCCAACATGGCCAACTCAAGAAATGGTCCATAGTATTGTGATATGCCCTCAGATCTCATAACTACCAGATATTCCAAAGTAGCCTGGTTAATCCTCTGTCATTGCATTTTCAACTGCTTTTAAAATATCCTGGCTTCTTCCTCTCTCCCACCCCACCCCACCCCAGTTCTTGGCTTACAGTAATTCAGTTGCTGCAAATTGTGTTTCAAATTTTTAAAGCATCTTGGTTTTTTTATTCATTAGAGGGAGAAGACAAGAAAAGGCAGAACCTTGTCCTTCCCAATAGGTACAGGCAAAAGCAAACTGCTGCAGCTTCTCCACGTTTGTGTGTTCTTCCTCTTTAACAGCCTTTGCCATCTTGACCATACTTTGATGTTGCTTGACTGCATATCTATCCCTATATTCATCTGTGAAATGCTGGAGGACATGGGATCCTGATATCTTTGGATCCATCAGGGCCCTTCTACTCTTTTAAAGCACTGCCATTGTTTAAGGCAGGGGGTTCTCCCAATTTTCATTTATTTCACTCTCCAACTGCAATGCTACCACACTACTCTGCAGTTTTTCTGAGGTACAGCACAAACTAGAAAACTGGAGAAACCTTGATCTACAGGGAATGCTCTGCCAGGGATTTTTAGGATCCACACCATATTTTTTTTTTCATAAGAAGTGCCAACAGTGGAATAGTACCTGTTACATGTGACCCGGTGCCCCTATCAGTGTTGAAAAATTGCTCAGATAAACCATCATATCATATGATGCTGTTGGTCAGATATAACAGAATGCCCTGATCATGGAAAAGGTTATTTTTGCCATTGTGTGATATTTAAAACAATCTAGGCCAACTTAGTATTAGTTTACCCACAATATTGAGAGGCAACAGTAAAACATTTTATACATAAAGAATCAGAGTAATGGATTCCCCAGGAAGTCAGACAGTGGCACATGAGGCGGATCCTGGAGGGGATGGCTTATGATATTTATAGTAGATACAGTCAGAGGTACTATAACATGCTTATTCCTTTACATATCATCACAAAGGTCCCTCCTGGCTGAAGCAGCTTTTTGGTATCTTTTATATATTTCCATTTATTAATATCCAGCCCTGGGGACCTTGCTAGAAATATTGCTAAACTTACTACCAAGATTTTGCTCAGCTCTAGTATCTGCTGCAGGAACATCACAATCATAAAGTTATGATTGTCCATGATGTCGTATTTCCTATGTATGGCTGTGGAAGCAATGGTAGATAGGAAGAATAGCATGTATTTGATATTTGGTACTGAAGAATTCTACAAATGCCATAGAGTGCTAAAAAGACATATAAAAGGTCCTAGATCAAGTCAAACCTGAACTCTCCCTAGAAACCAAGATGACCAAACTGAGGCTATCATACTTTGACCATATCATATCATGAGACTCCATGAAGGAAGCCATGGCTGTGAGTCTGTAAGACCTGAGCAGAGCAAATGATGATAGGGTGACTTGGGGTTCCGTTATTCATTGAGTCACCATAAGTTGAAGTCGAATTGATAGCAGTTAACAACAAAAAACATTCACATTTTCACTCATTTCTTAAAACTGTAACTTTCAGAGCTGAAAAGGTACTGATGCTTATTGTGGCACCTGAAAAATCCACTATAACCCAGATCTCCTCCAGTTTGCTATGCCTACCTTTCCAAACTGTTACCAAAATTATTGTTTCCAGTTGTAGTATTTTTGTTATTTGTATAATATATAATATCTACAAGAGGCAATGTAAGGCCTGCCATTTTTGGCCAGCATTTGGTGGCTCAGGATAAGTAAAGGTCTGGATATTTACTGAAAGTAACTTAAGACTTCCAGTTTGGGGCAAGCATTTGATGTCTCAGGATAAATAAAAATACTATTTGCAGTAATGTTGAATTTGTGTTTGTTTTAGTAAGATTTGAAGTTTCTAGCAATGAGGTACGGAACAGCTTGTGATGTCATAAAACATTTCTGAATATTATCACTCTTTCCAGTGAAAGATCATTTTAAATGTAGTAAGAACAAGTAGGGAAGGAATCTGAACACTGTAAAACTTAATGTGAAAATGATACAGACATCCAAAGGGTATTGACATTAGAAGCAAGGCAGCTGAAGGAAGAGAACAGATTAGGATTGCATTGAGAGCAAATCAAAGATAAGATAAGGACAAAAGAAAAGAAGGGTAAAAAGTGATGATAACTGTGAAAAGATACTGTGAAAAAACACTGTCACCTGTGATTAAACTAACTTACTTTAGTCATACCATTAAAACTACGTCCACATATTTATTAGCTAATTGAGACAATGCAAGCTCAATTCCAATGCAAAGATCTATTTAATCTCATTTGCTGTGCAAATATTTATATTTTATGGAGATGTCTGACATTTTAAAATAATGGATTTTCAATGACGTTGTAAATATTATAATATATAAAATTGAAAAATGGACAAATTACAACTGTAAATTGCAGTGAAATAAGCCCACCATAATGAGCGAACAGGATTTATTAAACACTTATACAGGTTCCATTGATTCAATGGTCTACTTTAGTGGATACTAGCAATTGGATTTGGCCCAACATCTGAATGAGATAACAATATTGTCAGCACAAAGCATTCTTATCAAACTAACAAATTAGAAAAAAAATCAATTATCTGACCTTATGGATAGATATTTTTAAATTATAAAACTTTAATTAGCTTTTCTTTCTCCTTCCATCATACTTTGTAATAATAACATTGGTATTGTTATGGTTGAGCCTTATGGCTCCGATACTGGGAGACGTGGTCGTAAGACTCCTCGGGAGTCAGACTCTCTTGAGGAGCGAGAAAGGAAATGGCTGCGGGACTTATTTGCAGAACCAACTGACGAAGACTCCTTTGAGGGTTTTACCGAGGGAATGGAGGAAGAGATGGTTAGCTCAGAGGAGGATGATATGGAATGGACTCGTGTGAGGGAGGATTTGGGTGCCACCGGCAATGATAGTATGGGAGGCGACTGGGGGGTTGCAGGATTAGACCCGTGGATGAGCTGGAGGGATGGGACAGGATCCACAGCTGGGGATGCTGTGGGGCGTAGTCAAAGGTGTTTTAGTTCTGATGAGGAGGATGATGATGAGGCACCTGGAATTAGGGTAACAGCTGACAGCGATGAGGAGTTGTAAACTGGCATAAAATGGGGTTTAGAATCCAGGGCTAATTGCGTTGGGCAAGGTAATCTGGACGAACGCTTGGGCTCTTGTTGGGAATTTCCTGAAGACGGGTGTGATTCGTTTGCTGAATACGTAAGTTACCAAGGACACTGGGCATGGACGGCGGGAGGAACTGTGTGGGCTTTTCCTGTGCAACTTGTGTTTAATCTTAATAGCTTGGACCTCCGTCGTCTTTTTGACGGACATTAATTGCCTACTCTGGATTGACGCTGGACTGGCTGACTGACTTCGACCTTGGACTATCCCTTCTGTGATTATCGGTGGAACTGGTGAACTAAAGACGTCTGTACCTGGCCTTCGACCTTGGACCGGATTGGGACCCCGCTGACTGCTTCTGCCCTGATTGATGTGTTTGGACCCGGAGTTCGCTTGCTGCACGGAGGAGTAACAACTTAGTTAATCAACCACAGCTGTTGAGTAGCAGAGAGTAATCTGCTGCCAGTTATTTATGTTTCATTGAATCTTAGTTTACCAGTTTTTGTTTGTTTTAAGAGCCAGGCTGAAGTAAGCATTTTTGGTTTAACCCGGATTAAACTCCCGTTTAATCCGGTTTATCTTTTGAACTGTTTTTTAGTGTCTTTTCATATTGAAGGCGAGTTTTTGCCTAGCCCTTTGTCTTTTACGGGCATTTTTGGTTCTGTATCTTTAATAAACTGTGTTGAATCTTATCTGGTGGCGTTCTGTCTGTGACAGGTATCCTCATTTTAATTATGCTCTCCGCATAATAATAATGTTAATTGTCAGGGTACATCTTATTTAAAAACCATATCCTTTTTCTCATATGAAAAATTACGAATAACTTACCTTAACGCATATGATCACTTATAAATTCCACAAGTATTTTATTGTAAATCTTAAAACAATACAGTATCATAAGTAAGATCCAAATCCAGCATAAAAGAAAATAATGCCAACATTACATTTTTAAATCCTGAGAGAATAAAGTTATCTTTATTCTCCTGGGCTGTGGTGCAGGCTGGTGAGCAGCCAGCTGCAGCCAGCTGCAACAAATCACTCTGACCAAGAGGTCATGAGTTCGAGGCCAGCTCGGAGCCTGTGTTTGTCTTTGTCTTTGTTCTATGTTAAGGCACTGAATGTTTGCCTTATATGTGTAATATGATCCGCCCTGAGTCCCCTTCGGGGTGAGAAGGGCAGAATATAAATACTGTAAATAAATAAATAAATAATAAATACATATTTGAAATTCAAATGACACCAGATTAACTTAGGCAAGTTTCTCACAGATCTGTCCACAAATTGGGGCCAGGAATCACCACCAAAGTGACCAACTTCCTTGGAGTTACAGCCCAGAATGAGAGGGGTCTTAGAAAAGGCATTCAGTTTTGACATGGGTAGGTAAGTACATACAGGAAAAGGTGGTCTTTGGGATAGTGAAGTCTCACATCATGCAGGAGGTTGCAGATCATCTTGAACTATGGTCTTTGAAATGGGCTTGTGAACCTATGTGTATCTAGATGTCTAGCAATCAAAGCTTAGATTGATCATGTATCTGATTTATTTGACATTTTTTATATGCTTAGGCCAGGGCACGGGCAAACATTGGCTCTCCAGGTGTTTTGGACTTCAACTCCCACCATTCCTGGCCTCAGGCCCCTTCCTTTTCCCCCTCAGCCGCTTAAGCGGCTGAGGGGGGAAAGGAAAGGGCCTGAGGCCAGGAATGGTGGGAGTTGAAGCCCAAAACATCTGGAGGACTGAAGTTTGCCCATGCCTGCTTAGGCTCAAAAGCCTATGTGGTAAGAAAAGGAAACCTTGCAGGGCTTGGGAAACCAATGTTTTGAGCTACAAAACCATAGTATTTGGGAGATTCTGGGAATTGTAGTACAAGAAAAGGGCAACTATCCACATTCTGAAATAGTGCTAACCCATTTTCACGGCATGAAGCTTGAGGATAGACAATACAAAGTTCCTGCCTCCCAATGTGTAGGCATCACATTCACATCCTTGAAACCAAACACATAGCAACACACACACATACCTGTCCATGTTTTTACTGTCTTTTGTTGTCTGTGCAGTAACAGAAATGTTGTCAATGTTAGTCATAACAAAATCAAATATTTGTTAGTATTATATTTGAATCATTGATATGAAAAATGGGGAAGATATGTCAATTGTAAAAAAATAACCAGGTTTTGCTGTGAAAAGGACTGTATTCACTGCCTACTACAGTCAAGCAATGTCATTCCTGTGGCAGTAGTTGTGCAGAGATATTGACCTCCGCGTAACAGTCAGAGCTGGCAGCTCAAATGATCGACATACCAAGGATCAAATGCGGCATGTTTATACCAGTAAAAATAAATGAGTCTTAAGAGAGAGAAAAAACTTTTAAAATAGCTGATTGCATTTTATGGATGTAAAATAGCTGATATCATCAGTGAGCTACACATGGCAGAGAGAGATAACTAATTAACAGGGAATTCCCTATGAAAATATAATTCTAAAGCATTTTGGCTTCGTATTTCAGCAGATGGACTGCAAAGGATATACTAGAGAGAGAAAAACTTGGCTAAACCAACTGAGTGATGATTTTCTAGCTATACCAGAAAATATTTTCATTCTTCTCTTCACAAATCTAACCGGAAATGAGATTCACCATTTCCAAAACTAAAAGCCTGCCGATAAACTATTAAATCCAGACTTCTAAATCCAGGCTCTGGGGTAAGTGACTTGATTTCCCTTCAAACCTAATGACAATCAGTCCCCATTGATTCCCCCACAGCAAAAAGAATGTTTCGAGATACACAGTGGAGGTAGATGGAGCTGCCATCTCCAGGAAACTCTAGGGGGAACCCAAGTCAGATAGTTAATTTAAGCCAATTGATCATGTGTCCCAACCATTTGGAGCCAGGATCTTCAGTGAATAAAAGTAGAACTTTGGTTGCTTCCATGTTATATAATATTAACTTAGTGTTGTCCAACATATAGACAGTTGGATCACTCCACACCTTCTTACTGGAAGAGTAGTAACTCAGACATGCATATACACATGGGAAATAGAGTGAAATTAGAGACTGGTTAATTTTTCCTAGAGCTAGGCTAGCCACAGATCTTAAATATAATCTGTCTTTTCATTATTATGATCTGGGGCAAACATTTTCTGTTAATCTAATTTCCTCATCTGCAAAATGAAAATGATGGTTTTCTGTTGTCAGGAATCACTGTACTATAAAGTGGAAATGCAATAAAATACATACAGTTTGAATATCCCTTGCTTGGAAATCTGAAATCTAAAACACTCTAAACTTCAAAATTGTCCATATCAGTGGCTAATGGTTGCTTTCTGATTGTTCAATATGCAGAACTTTGGCTGAATCTACACTACCAAATAATGCAACTTGAGTCAGTGTAGACCAGGCATGGGCAATCTTCGACCCTCAAGGTGTTTTGGACTTCAATTCCCACAATTCCTGGCTTTAGGCCCCTTCCTTTTCCCCCTCAGCCGCTTAAGCTGAGCAGAACTGTGGGAGTTGAAATCCAAAATACCTGGAGGGTCGAAGATTGCCCATGACTGGTGTAGACTGCTTTATATGGGTCTACGCACTTAAGGTAACCAAAATCATTATATTATATATTCATTAAATTGGCAGACTTCAGAAATAATGGAATAATGTGCATATGATTGAAACTTTGCAGAACATCTTAAATATTAGAGTTGATCCATAAAAGATAATTGGGCATAATTCTGAAGATGGTTTTGATTAAAATCTCATTGAAATTGCCTAAACCTCAATAGTCAGTGAATAAGTTGCTGAATGGTTCCATAGTTTTATGGATCTCCTCTAGTTGGGACTAGCAATTAGATTTAGGCCAATAAAACTAAGAATTGCGCTGGAAGGGGTAAACGTTTGAGGAGGTTGTAATATTTGTAGCTATAGCTTTCAGGTAAAAGGATGTTTCTATTATCCCAAGCTATTTTCTGGCAATCGCTAGTACTAGCTGCAACATCTTATTCCTAACCTCAAATAGGTTTCTTTTTAATACTGAAATACATTGGAGCAGAATACAGTTTCCTTTTGTTCTTTCTTCTTCTTTCTTTGTAGAGTTATATTGCTGTATTGCCGTGGAGCACACCAGTGAAGAAGCCACCAGTGGTGCAGTGGATTAAACCCTTGTGCCGGCAGGACTGATGACCTGAAGGTTGGGCTGCTGACCTGAAGGTTGCCAGTTTGAATCCAAACAGAGGAGAGTCTGGATAAGCTCCCTCTATCACCTCCAGTTCCACGCGGGGACATGAGAGAAGCCTCCCACAAGGATGGTAAAAAAAAACCCATCAAATGAGGGGCAACAATACTGTCTCAGAATAAAGGATGAAGAAAAGACGCAGAACCAGGATAGGAGATAGAATGGTATTGGTAGTACCAAAGAAACAATATAAGGAACACCATACAATAGATGGAAGTCGATTTTAATAGATGTGTGTTTTGGTTATGTAAGTTATTGTATTTCTGTCTGTTTTTTGCTCTGTTTTTTTTCTCTCTCTCTTCTATCTTTCTTGTGAGATTGGCCAATGCGGTTTTCTGGGGGAATGTATTCACTTTGTTTTTTGTTCTCTTTTGCTGAACCTTTGTCTTGTCATTGTAAACCACATTATTATAAATGCTTGCAATAAAAATTCATTTAAAACAAAACAAAAAAACCCATCAAAACATCCGGGCGTCTCCTGGGCAACATCCTTGCAGACAGCCAATCCTCTCACACCAGAAGCAACTTGAAGTTTCTCAAGTCGCTCCTGACACAAAACAAACAAACAAACAAACAAACAAAAACCAGTGAAGAGGAACATTTGTGCTAAAACATTGTGGGAATAACCCAAGATTTCTTAGTAATGAATATTTAACTAAAAACAAAATCTACCTTAACAGCCACCAGCTGCTCTGAGGCCCCTTTTACACTGCCATATAAAATCCAGATTATCTGCTTTGAACTGGATTATATGGCAGTGTGGATTTATATAATCCAGTTCAAAGTAGATCCTGTGGATTATCTGCTATGATACTCTGGATTAAATACCAGTGTAGAAGGGGCCTGAGTATTGGAGGTCTGTTCTGCTCGTGATCAATGAGCTACAGGATATTTCCAGCCCTCTCCTGCTAGTGATCTGTGGTACAAGGAGGAAATGCAATAAGAGTCCTGTTTCTGATTTTGCAGGCTTACTCGCTGATGGGAAGCACTTGAAAATGTCACCCTGCTGTGCCCCCGTCACCAGGCTCATAGACCTCCATCCTTCAGAGTGGCCCCTTGGAGTTTAAGATGAGCATTTACAACTGTAGCAATAGTTCCATGGTTTTGACTACTTAATATAACTGAATACATAGCAGTTATGGATTCCCAACACCCTGTTATGAATCCATAACAAGATGACAGCCCACTCATAAGTTTTTTAAATAAAAAATGAGAGAGAATAAAATTGGCTCTTAAATTACAGAACCATCTCATCAAACTATTTCCCACTTTTAAAACAGCCTTGAGGAACCCTAATGCAAATCCAAACAATCATGCAGACAGTCCTCTCCAAAAGCTACATGGATACTGAATGAGTGGATGCAAAGGCTTTGATACTGGTAAGATCCAGCAAAACCAAAGGAGATATGTTGTGAGAACTTACACTTGTTTAGCTCAGTCTAGAACTCCTCTAATGCACATTTTAAAGACTTAAGGGACCAATAGCTCAATAAGAATGCATAGGTCTGAAATATAAGAACATAATACAGCTCTACTTAAATGTAAATTCCATTGAATTTAAGAGTTGCACCTTCAGTCACAACAAATTTTCACATGATTGAAAGGGTGGATTGCAAAACAAGGAAAAATAAATATATTTTAGTCTCATTGATTTCTGTGTAGCAGGCATAACTTCTTTGGGATTTGTACAATATTTTTCTAATATGTCTGCATCCCACATTAATACTATCTTTCTTTTGACTGTCAGAAATGGGGCAGAAAATAAGACCCTTCTACTACAGTGATGATGAAGAGAAGGAGGTGGAGAGTTTTCAACAATTTCAATTAGATTGATTATTTCACCATATCAGATTCCTGTTGAAGTCACGAGGAAACAAAAAGTAATCTCCATCCACCTATGTACCTGAGATGTATGGGTGATTGTGTAATTCTGAAGTACCACTAGCCATGCTCTACTGCTAATAGCACAAGTCGGTCCCATGGAGTCAATTGAGGAGTAGTCTTTCAATATGGTGATTACCATCCTCATAGTATCCTGAAAGTGCACAATGCTGACCTAAATGGGATAAAAGGGAAAGAAATCAGACAGCCGCCTTCTTGCAATTGATATGTTATGTATTGTGTTTAAACATTTGAAAAATCTACATGATCACCCATAGTACAGAAATGCACCAGGGAGCAATCAGTTTCTGTTGTAAGCAGGAGAAGCTACAAAGACTGACAGATCTATTATGGCATCAGCTTTCATAGACTTGACTCCACTTAACAGGTGCACTAAGTGCTGTCCTCAGCTGACTGGTGTAAGTGTATTTGTTTGTCTGAGTGTGTAAAAAAAGGATCACATACTTACAGCAAGGTCAATTGACAATGAAATGTGGAGTGTGTAAAAAAAAAGGTCACATATTAACAGCTGGGTCATGTAACAATGAAATGTAGAAAGAGCAGTCTGTGGTATCATTTTTTTCAAGAAAAAAATGAAATGAAGCAATTGACTGTTCACAACACTACAAGCCGAGTCTCCCTTATCTGAAAGGCTTGAGGCTAAAAAATTTTGGGCTTTAGAATATTATTGTTGTTGTTGTTTAATTTTTAATTTAATTTTAATTGTTTTGAACACAGGCAGTCTCTGACTTACAAACATCTTACTTACATACTATTCATAGTTAAGAATTATGAGACAACAGGAAGTGAGATAAATCTACCCCTCGAAAGGGAAATTTACTCCTGGAAGAATTATCATGTGTCTCAACTGAAGCTTTATCACTAGTCCTTGCTTCCACAACAAGCAAAAATGTTCAAAATCCACTTATCATAGGGACAGAAAATGAAATGAAGTCTTCTGAACTAGGGCACAGACAGCAAAAGAAACGTTACAGCAGTGTTACCCTTCCCTATGCTATCCAAAGCTGAAATATAGATATATTTGGCTGGAGTTACACTTTAAAAATGTACCTGTTCCGACTTATATGCAAATTCAACTTAAAAAAAAATAAAACCAATCTCATTCACAACTTGGCTACTGTACCTGCATTTATTTATTCATATTTATGAGTGAATTAGGGATATGGGGTAAAGCGGCCTAGCTACACATCTAGCATCTGAGCTCTTGCTCCACTACTGTCAGAAATTGGATAGGGGAAAAGGAAGTGGGAGAGGATTCCAGATTCTGTAGCTTGACTTAAGCCCCTGTAAAGCAAACATCAAGGTAGGGAAAAATCCAAATGTATCCAATTAACCATAGGCTTGAGGAATGTTGAAAAGATCTTGCTGTCCAGTCACACTGTGCTCATCTTTTGTACCCAGATTTCCAGAGTGCCTGCATTGTCATTGACTGCCATTGTTCAGATGACCTGGTCTTCAAGCCATGAAGGGCTTCTGAATTACCCTAGAACTGTGGTTTTCAATCTGTGGGCCCTCAAGTGTTTTGGCCTACCACTCTCAGAAATCCCAGCCAGTTTACCAGCTGTTAAGATTTCTGGGAGTCAAAGGACAAAATATCTACAGTTGAGAACACTGTCCTAGAAACTTCTTCAGTAGCAGCCCCATAGATACTACCTTACACACATTATGGACAACTAAAAGCAAATTGTGTGTCCTTGGAAAGGGTTTCACTTAGTGCACTAGCTGAAGTTGCATCATGAAAGTCACTTGCACTTCCAATGATAATGCAAAGGTACACTTAGGACTACTCCTGATTACTAAATTACTTATTTGGGGGAAGTGCAACAGCATCTACAGCATGTCAAATACCACCAGCCAACAGATAACCCTATTTAGATTGGCTGTCATCCAGTCCAGTCCAGTGTCAAAGCCAGATACTGGTTCAGCATATCTGAGGGGAATTAAATGAAAACATCCGCAAGTTCCTGGCACTGCACTCCAAATCTCTAAGTAACCTTATTCAGTTGTTTCATACAGTGCAAAGGAAGACCGTTAGAATGTGTTGGATTGCAACTCCCAGCATTCTTCATCATGGGCTATGCTTGCTTGATGAGAATCATAATCCAATATTTTAAGGACTGTACTTTGTACTCTTGTGAATGTAGCATGCTGTGTGATCCCATAATAAAACTAAGTAACTATTTAACTATGCATTTATTTGTATTAATCAGGTTATCATGTGATGCTAGTAAAGTTTATTTGGAAATATATTTGAAAATGACTTCCTAATAAAACTTCTCAATAAGTATGTTTAGGATTGCGCTGCAATGCCTGGACTCCTGATCTTATTAGAAAATCATACTGAATTGTGTTCAGCGAGAGATATAAATGCACTGAAAATTATCAAGTGTTTTGTTGTACACTTCCTCCTATAATAGTTCCAGCTGAGACTTATGATACATAAAAAAATCATTTTGGAAAGGTAACTGCAAAACCCATTTGTGGATAACACACACTAACAAAATCCTCAAAGTTTGTATCTAGATTTCTTTCAGATACTCATTATCTTCTGGAGACAATTACAGCTGCAGTTCTTTCCATATTACACATTTGCAACTCTTGAACCCCAGATTGCTGCTACTTAGTTTCTCTAGAAGTAAGGTGAAAACAAGCCTTATTGGTTATGGAAAAAATGAGGTCAAAGAACAAAAGAGAATGCTTAGTGGAAGCATATTTCAGCTTAAGAGCACCTCGAACCTCCCAATCACACACAAACAGAAGAAAATGCAGCCAAATGGCCTGCAAGTAGCTCCATATACCTGTCTATTCATTGTTTACTTTTTAATGGAAATTCTATTCCAGCCACACCACAAAGCACTTTAGAAGCCAAAACCAAATGCTGCGTCAATGGAAGATGAATTTATGTTGACCTTTACTGGGAATGCAGTGTAAGACAAAGCACTTAAGCATTTAGAGTGTTGTACATCTTCACATATTATACAGCCCTGTGGCGATAAGGAAAGTGCTAACCCACTAAAGTTACCCAGGGGATATAAAAGAAAAGTATATAAAACTCTCTGTGAATAAACTATATTTCCATGTCGCAATTTGCAACTTCCAAAGACTTCTTTGTTCTATGTGGATGGGACTGAGATTTGTGGGTGGAGAATTTTGAAGCAATGCTAGGTTTTGTAAATAACTTCAAGACAGACTTGTTTTGTTTTTAATGCCTGGAAAAAACTTTTAAAAATTAAAAGTCATCATCACCCATAGTAACCTATGGATGCGAGAGCTGGACCATAAGGAAAGCCGAGTGAAGGAAGAGAGACGCTTTTGAACTATGGTATTGGAGGAAAATCCCGAGAGTGCCTTGGACCACAAGAAGATCCAACCAGTTCATCCTCCAGGAAATAATGCCTGGCTGCTCACTGGAGGGAAGGATATTAGAGGCAAAGATGAAGTACTTTGGCCACTTCATGAGAAGACGGGAAAGCTTGGAAAAGATCATGATGCTGGGGGAAATGGAAGGAAAAAGGCAGCAAGGCCGATCAAGGACAAAATGGATGAATGGTATTCTTGAAGTGACTGGCTTGACATTGAAGGAACTGGGGGTGGTGATGGCCGACAGGAAGCTCTGGTGTGGGCTGGTCCGTGAGGTCATGAAGAGTCAGAAGTGATTAAACGAATAAACAACAACAACAAAGTCATCATCATGATATGTCTACAACTAGAGCATGTTTGTTCATTTCAATCAAACAGTTGCAGAGTATATTTCCAGAATAAAAGCTTAAATAAACATGAACTTGTATAGTGAGTGTGGCATTTGACACAAAGGGCATTATTTTGGTAAACACTTCACAGACACAGAATGTGGCCAGATTGGTGTAGAATAGGGTCCCTTCTACACAGCCATATAATCTGGATTATCAAAGCAGATAATTTACAGAGAATATGAGTCTACACTGCCAGATAATCCAGTTCAAAGCAGATAATCTGGATTTTATATGGCAGTGTAGAAGGGCCCTACATTATGATACCTTTTTGCAGAGCAGAGGCCTCATTTCCCCTGGTCTGACATTTTCAACAGGTAACACTCCACTTTCTATAAGTCTATTTTTGTGTAGCTGGTAGAGGATCAAGGGAATAAATTGTCTTTGGCTCTTTCCTTTTTTCTCATTCTCAGAAGTTCTGAAAGATAGAACTCTGTATATTATAGACTTCCTTGTTTAGATTTTTGATACTCAAGTCTCCATCATATGACCACACCGTAAAATTCACCCCAAGTACAGAAAGTATTTGAACTTACTTACTAACTTAGGCGATCCCTCGTCCTAGTATGATAGCCTTCCAAGTGTAGTGTCTTGGCGGTAGATGCATAGGTGACTGTGAAGCCCTATTCTTGACCAGCATGTTCTTTCATAGTGAGGACATTGGTTTCCAAGTGGAAAACAGCCCCGGTCAGGGTTGGCTTAATGCACCTTCCTCTTGGCATGTTTCTCCCTTTCACCCTCCATTCATGCCTCTTCAAATATGGGCATGTTTAGGTCTTCTAAGGTACCTCCCAGTGGAGTCTGGTTATAATTATATGGGGAAATGGGTTAAAAATCTGCTGTAACCATAATATGACAATAAACTAAATTTTCATCTTAGCTATGCTCAAATAATATTTATTTTTATTACAAATAGAGTGATTACATCATTTTCTGGAAGTATACTTTCTGGTCTTGCTAATTGATTAAGATGAAGAAAAAAGAATAAAAATAGAAGAAGTCATTAACATTAGTAAAACAATGAAAACTATTGTCTCCGCTGGGTTCTCCATAATGCCAAGGAGATAGAGAACTCACTCCCATGAAAAGAATCAGAAAAAAGTAACTAAGACTACAAATCGCAATGATGTGAGAAACCACACATAATCTCACATCAGAGATTAAGTTGAATCCCTGTAGGTGAATAGTTCTTTGATCTAGTACCTGGAAAGTAGTTTGCCTCCTCTAGATAGTGCTGCATTTATCCAGTAAAAGCAGGAAGAGCACAGGGTGTCAATTGACCCATCTTTATAACAGGCTCAGCTGTTTGGTAGGAATGTCTTCTGTCAGTTTCACAACAGCAATGCCAGGTCCTTAATGTTATAATCAATTGAATTACATGTTAATATGGTTCATCATGTTTTATTGTTTTTAATTATGTTGTAAACTACCTTGGATCCCAGTTCTGGGGGAGAAGCAATTCTAATAAATAGGTCATGATAATAATTCAAATAAATAATAGATAGCTTTATTGTAGGGCCACAATGGCACTGACTTGGACTATTAAAGAGTTCCCTATGTAGAACAGGTTCAGAATTTGCAGTTAATGCAAAACACAGTGGCTGCGTATAGTGGAACATCTTACCATACATATATCAGTGCTGAAATAATGCACTAGTTGTTTATTTGCTACTAAGTTTTCAATACAACTCTGAACAATTTGGGACCAGGCTGAAACATTCTCTTAAATCCTATTGTTGTTGCAGTTTGAGTACACTCCTTGAATTATTTGGATTTAGCTATATGTTGATTCGTCATTCAATAATTTAGCCCATTGATTTATTATAGTCAGGACTAACAAACAGGATTTCCTTCCATATGAACCAGATTGTTCACTGTGGCTGGAAGCTGAGGTTTTCCATCTGTATCATACCTGGTGGAGGTCCATCTTAAAGCAACAACAACAAAAAGAGCTTTTCCACAGTAGCCAACACATTGTAAAAAGGCTTCTGCTTAAATAAGAAGTGATTTCACAGTGTTCGTCATCCTGCTGTTAAGTTAAAAGTTATCTATTTATGAGGATATTTCTGGCACTGATTTTTATAGTTGGCTTTACTAAACCTTAGATACTTTGTGACATGTTTTATTGTTGTTTTGATTGATTAATTTTATTCTGTAAACTGCCCTGATATTATTTTATTATGATAGGCAAGCAAGATTTTAAAATAATAACAAGATGCAGAACACTTGGTTGAATGAAACAAGTTACATCAAGCAGCTGGTTTTCACAGCCAAGGAAAAGAAGGTGCTTGTTAGATTATCTGCCTCAGGTGCTTAAAACAATTGGTCTCCCTTTGGTACTATGCGCTATGTCTGCACATTAGACATTTGGCTTTGGACATCAAAACTGCATAGGGTAGCTCTTGAGGTAGTCTTTAACTGAGGGGTCAGACATTCACATCTTTGCTGTATGTAATCATACAGACAGCAGGTAATCCTGCCTTTAAAAGTTCTGTATATGAGCAGAATTACAATTTTATTTTTGGTATAGAGATGGAAAACAGGAGTTTTAGCTAGTATGCTAAGGAAATGTAGATACTAGGCTGTCATTTACAGTTGAGGTTTTAGTAGCAAGTGTAGAGCTACAAGGTTACAAGAATGAGTGGAAGTCCTGTGAATATCCCTTGGGATTAAAGGGGTGGGTGGAAGTCCTGTGAATAATAATAATAATAATAATAATAATAATAATAATAATAATAATAATAACTTTATTATTGTATCCTGCCACCATCTCCCCGAAGGGACTTGGGGCAGCTTACAGACGGCACAAGGTACCCAAAAACAGAACATAAAATAAAACAATTTAAATTACAGTTGAATAAAACATATAGGCATATAAAACAACTTAAAATTCAATTAAAACAGTGCTCATCAACCAATGGCGGTAAGCTACTGTAAACATGGCCAGGCTGTAAACAATCAGACAGGGAATGGGAAAAGCGCAAAGCTGTAACCATGGGGTAAAGTGCAAGGCTGTATAACAAACCTACACTCAGTAGCTTGTTTGAACAGCCAAGTCTTCAGGTCCCTATGGAAGGAGGACTTGCCTAATCTCCCTGGGGAGAGCATTCCAAAGCTGGGGAGCCACCACCGAGAAGGCCCTCTCGTCCCCACCAACCGCGCGGAACCGAGAGGAAGACCTTCCCAGCAGATCTTAGAGTCCACGTCGGTTCATGGGGGTGATGGTGTCATGACGATAGGCATTTGTAGGTAATAACCTACAAACCTAAATAGCCTAAGTATCTCTTAGGATAATAAGTGAAAGTAAGAATTAGAGATAACAACAAGCAGATATACTGAATGTATTTTGAGCCACCTGTTAGAACAGGTCACAGACCCAGTCTCTTGAATTTTTTTTTTTAAATATAATCTTTATTGAGATTTCTTCCAATATTACATTTATCTATCTAAAGGGAAGGATGGGGTAGGAAAAATCAGGATAGATGGGAATGGGAGGGATGGGGGAATAAGGGAATAGCCCTATCGTGGGTTTGGGGATGTGAGGGATGTTTCGAGTGGGACAGGGGTATGGTTCTGGAAAGGTAGGGAAACAGGGAAACCCTAGGGAAAGGAACGGGGAAGGGAGTCGGAAATCAGCTCCCGGGTTGGATCCCTATCTAAAATGGGAGGGGGGTTGGGGGAGATGGACTTCCACTCTTCTTTCTTCCTTTCGTATTCTTATATTTCATTTTCCTTTCAGTTCTTCCTGCAGGTAATCTTCCATGTCCGACCAGTCCGTTTGTTTCATTGCTTTTCCTGTATTTCTTTTTATCAAATAAGTTAATTTGTCCATATTTTTTATGTCTAATAATTTTTCCAACCACATTGTTACTGTGGGGCTCTCGGGGTTTTTCCAGTTTTTAGCTATGACTAATCTTGCAGCTGTTACTGCATATGTAAAAATCTTTATCTTATTTTCTTTTTCCTTAGAAGGGTCTAATTTATCTTGGTTTTGCATTTCAAGTAACCCTAACAGGTAGTATTCAGGTTTATATTCCAAATCGATTTTTAAAATCTTCTTACATTCTAAATGGATTGATTTCCAGTAGCTTTTAATATTTTTACAATTCCACCACATATGGAAATATGACCCTATTTGTTCTTTGCAGCGCCAACATTTATTGTCTCTATTTTCATACATTAATCCCAGTTTTTTGGGGGTTAAATACCATCTGTGGATGGTTTTTAGCCAGTTTTCTTTCAGATCAGTTGAGTAACAGTATTTTATTTTTTTATTCCAAATATTTTCCCATTCAGCCATAGTTATAGATCTGCCTATATTTCTTGACCACTTTATCATTGAATCCTTGATTATTTCTGATTCTGTATGCCATTCTATTAGTTTATTATATAGAATCGTTATTAATTTCTTATTTTTCTGGAGTAAATTATCCCAAAAATTATTATCCAAATTGAAACCGGTTCCTTTATCTCTATTGTAACTTTCTTTTATTTGATGATACTGAAACCAGGATATATTCTTGTAGCTTTTTTGGATTTCCTCTAATTCTTTAATGCTTGCATTTCCTAACATTGGGTTTGTTTTTTTAATGATTTCTTTATATGTCGGCCAATTATTCCAACCAAGTAATCTACGTTGGTTTGCTTCTAGAGAGGAGAGCCAAAGTGGTGTTTTCACATATAAATATCTTTTATATTTTGCCCATATTTTGATCAGAGAAGACCTCACGAAATGGTTTCCAAAATTCTTATCAATTTTCACTTTATCATAGCATAGATATCCATGCCATCCCCATCGCAGATTGAATCCTTCAATTGTCAATATTTTTTTATTTTCCAATTTAACCCAGTCAATTACCCATTCCAATGCACACGCATCGTGATAGAGTTGTAGGTCAGGTAGACCAAAACCTCCTCTCATCTGTGGAGTGATCATCGTACTATATTTTATTCGTGGTTTTTTATTTTTCCAAATAAATTTTGATAGCTCTTTATTCCAATCTTTAAATATCCTAGCCCCTCTGATAATTGGAATATTCCTGAACAAATATAACAATTTTGGCAGGACATTCATTTTAATAACCGCAATTCTCCCCATAAGTGATATATTTAAGTTTGTCCAATTCTCTAGATCTTTTTTTATTTCCTTCCATTTTGTCCCATAGTTGAGATCTAGCAATTGATTATTTTTGTTTGCAATCCAGATCCCTAAGTATTTCATTTTTTTCACTATTTCCAAGCCCGACAACTCTTTCAGCTCCCTTTGACTTCTTATAGACATATTTTTTGTGAGAATTACTGTTTTCTTTTTGTTTAATTTGAAACCTGCCGAATTCCCAAATTCCTCTATTTTTTTTAGCCAATCTTTTATCTTTTCTTTTGGGTTTTCAATTATGCAAATTACGTCGTCGGCAAATGCCCTAATCTTTAATTCTTGTTTGTCCAATTTGATGCCCCTTAAATTTTCGTCCCTTTGAATTGATTTTAACATAATCTCTAATGCAAAAATAAAAATTAACGGCGACAAGGGGCATCCTTGTCTCGTTCCTTTGGTTATTTCAAATTCCTTTGTTAATTGATTGTTCACTCTAACTTTTGCACTTTGCTGATTGTATATTGCATTAATTCCATTTTGAAATTGGATTCCTATGTCTAGTTCCTTTAATAATAATTTAAAGAAGTCCCAGTTAAGGTTGTCAAAGGCTTTTTCCGCGTCCACCGCTAAAAAGCCCACTTCTTTTTGATGATTTACTTCGAAGTATTCTATGGAGTCTAATATTAATCTAACATTATTTTTGGTACTGCGATTGGGAAGAAATCCCGTTTGGTCGTCCGAAATCCATTCTTTTAAAAATTTGGTAAATCTGTTGGCTAAAACTTTAGTGTAGATTTTATAATCAGTATTTAGTAGCGAAATGGGGCGGTAGTTTGTCACATTACTTGGATCTGTTCCTACTTTATGTATTAAAATGATTTCCGCTTTTTTCCAAGTCTCTGGGATGACTCTTTTAGTTAAAGCTTCATTCATTATTTTTTTCAAATAATGGGTTATTTCATCTTGTTGTATTTTATAGAAACCCGCCGTAAATCCATCAGGGCCTGGAGATTTATTAGCGTCTAAGGATTTGATGGCCGTTCTTATTTCATTTTCTGAAATTTCCTTGTTTAAGTTTAATCTTTGTTCCTCTGTGATTTTTTGTAATTTTTGTGTACTTAAATATTCACCAATTAGATCTAGACTTATTTTATCCTTTTTATATAAATTACTATAAAAACTTTCGAATATCGTGTTTATCTCATAGTCTGTGTATATCTCTTTCCCATTTATTTTTATTTTTGTGATTTGTTGCTTATTTTTCTTTTTTCTTATCACTCTGGCCAACCACCTCCCTGGCTTGTTTGCGTTCTCAAATGAATTCTGTTTTATCCATTTCAACTGGTTGGCTATGTGCTCCAGTTCTAAATTTCTTTTTTGTTTATGTAATATTTCAAGTTTTTTCCTAACCTTACCATCTCCTGGTTTTCTTTTTAAATGTGATTCCTCTATATCAATTTCTTTTTGTAGATCTTGTAATTTTTGATTTTTGATTCTGTTTTTTCGTGCTTTTTGTTGTATAAAATAGCCCCTGGCTACTGCTTTATAAGCGTCCCAGGTTATTTGTGGGCTCGTCTCTTGAATATCATTAAATTGGAAATATTCTTTAGTCATCATTTTGATCTTTTTAATATCAATTTCTTGTTTCATTAAATTATTATCTAACCTCCAATTTAGAGGTTTCTTTTTATAATTTATATTCATAGTCAATGGACTGTGGTCTGATAGGTCTCGTGCTAGAATTTATATTTCTTCTACTTTGGGTTCCATACTTTTAGATGTCCAGATCATATCTATTCTGGACCATGAATTGTGGCGATTAGAATAGAATGTGTAATCTTTTAATTTAGGGTTGCGGATTCTCCAAATATCATCTAAATCATATTCTTCTTTTAATTGGAGAAAGTTTTTTGGGAGGGAATTATTAGTTTTTTTCCGTTTCTTTGTTGATTTGTCCAGATTATTATCTAGTACTCCATTAAAGTCTCCAATAATTACAATATGATCAAATTCCGTTTTCTCAATTTGGGTTCTTAATAATCTAACAAATTTTCGTTTAGGGCCGTTTGGGACATAGATGTTACAAATTAATAGTTTTTCGAGACCTAGATCAACTTTTACTGCTATTAACCTTCCTTCCTGATCTTTAAACTCCTCTTCAGACTTGAATTTTTCATCTATGTATAACGCTACTCCACGTTTTTTCTTTTTATCCAGAGAGTAATATACTTTTCCTAACTTACTGTTTATTAAGTACTTTGAATGTTTCTGGGCTATATGAACTTCTTGGAGGCCAATAATATTATAATTTCTCTTACCTAAATTATTATAGATTCTGCGTCTCTTAAAGGGCGAGTTCAGTCCGTTAATGTTGTTGGAAAAAATCTTTATTGGATGTGTAAAACTATTCATTAAGAACTTCTTCAGTTTTCTCTCCTTCCTCTTCCTCTTCTGTTAAGACTTCTTGTTCCTCGCCAAAAATAGGAGTAGCCTGCTCTTCCAGAACATCTTTTGGTGACTCGTGCCTTCTTTTCTTTGACTTTTTGGGATTTTTCTCATCACTCAATGGTTGAGGCGTTAGTTTTTGTGCCAGGTCTTTTTTTAATTTCCTATAGAATTGATCAGCCTTTTCTTCTGATTTAATCCAAGTTTTTTCACCTTTATAGGTTAACATAAGGCCCTCTTGTTTCTCCCAACGAAATCTGATTTGAAGGCGTTTCAATTCATCTGTTAAAAAGAAGTACTTTTTCCTTTTGTTGATGGTAGTAAGTGGAAATTCTTTGAGGATCATGATTCTTTTTGTGTTGTAGGTGATTGATTTTGATCTGGAGCTATATAATATTTCATTTCTAAAACTTTTTTTAACAAAATGTGTGATGACATCTCTGGCCACTTTGTTTTTTTTGGCATAATTTGTATGTATTCTGTAGACACTGTCTATTTGTTCCACTGCCTCTCTCTCAGTACATTGTATGATTTCAGCAATTATTTTAGCTACAATCTGTTTGATGTTTTCATTGGGTTCTTCTTCTATGTTCCGGAATCTTAATTGATGTTCCGTTTCGTTCTGTTCAATTTTTTCCTGCATTTTTTCCAATTTGGTATTTCTAGATTCCATAAAGTCCACCTTTTGTTGTAATTTTAATTGTGTCTTCTCTATTCTTATATTATCTGTTTTGACTTCTTGGATTTCTTGTATATTTTTTGCCACTTCCATTTTAATAGAACAAATTTCCTCTTTTATTTCCTTCTTTAGTGTAGCCATATCTTCTTGCAGTATTTTTTGTTGTAGGTCCTGTTTTATTGCGATCTCATGGATCTCTTTTTGCAGTAAGTCTTGTTTATCTGAGATTTTCTGCATCTCTTTTAATAATTCTCGGATCCCGATATCTTCAGGGATGGAGTTTCGTCTTTGCAACATCTTAGGGTCTCTTACTTCCTTTTCTGTTTTTCCTCTGGGAATCATTGTTTTGAAGTCCATTTTCCTTGGTGTAGATACACTTAAATAAAATATTCTTTTAAACTGCAATGGTTTTTCTCTTGATTCCTACTTCTTGCCCCCTTTTTATTTTTTCTCTCGCTCCTTTATGTAGGCAAGTTCATTCAGGAGAGTCTTCTAATATTTCTCTTATAATCTTCGTGCTTAATGAGGGTGTTAGAAGGTTTCAATCCAAATGCTTAGTGGAGTTTCTTTATTAATGCCCTTCTAGCCGCCTTTCGTCAGGACTCTTTGGTGTGTGCCTCTTAATATTTAGTCCCTTCTGCTTCCTGTTTCACAGGAAGCGTGTCATGCCACTCAGCCAGCTCTGATTGCGGACTCCTCCCCAAACTTCGCTAGGCTCTGTGGCCGAGGCTTCGTAGACACAACAATCCTCTATTTTCAAGGTCGTTACAGGCTTGTAGGCTCGCTAATATGGCGGGCGTCTTTTCAAAACTCCCCCTTTCCTTCGAAGAGATCACCTTCCGTTGGTAAATATCCTTTAATTATTGCTTCCAACAGTATTGCCAAAAACCAGTCTCCCTTAATATAATCAGACTTTTCTGTTTCAATCTGTCCGTAAAGGATGTTATAAAGAGAGGTATTATTGCCCTCCCTTATTTCAAAGTTATTGCTTTTCTTTCTTTCTTTTCCTTAATCTTTTCCCTAATGCTCGTTAATACACATTAATCGAGCTTTGCCAACCGTCGGAGGCTTCCCCAAAGCATAACGAACTGGTCTACTCGACCCCCCTTTTGCTTTCTCTTTTATTTCTTATCTCCTTTATTAGAAGAAGAAGGTTCAATTATCCCATTAGGGAACTTACGTTCCTGGATCCTGGAGCCCCCGTTCTCCAGGATCGCTTTCTCTTCCTCACTCGCTTTTATTCTTTCATTGAGATGAGCGTGGCGTCCGGCTTGTGCAGAAGCCCTCTTCTGCTTCTCGAGTTGCTCCTTGCTTCGTCAGGCTCCCGGACCCACTCGACCCTCTACCCTTGAGGGGCAGACGGTTTTTGGGGTCGTCGGGATGCTGGCTGACTTGGCAACCTCACCCGTTTCGATCCGCGTGGTGAGGATGAGCCTAGGGCTCACACTAGGCGCAACATCGGGTGCTTCTCCCAGAGCCCTGGGGAAGCATGTCCACCGCCATGAGTGCTCACCGGAAGTCCCCCCAGTCTCTTGAATTTTTAAATGCTAGCTTGGCTTTGATTCTTGCCCCAATCCCTACATATCCTGTAATAAGAAACCAAATTTCCCTGGATGCATAGAATCAATGCAGTTGAACATCATTTTAATTGCCATGGCTCAATCCTATAGAATCATTGGGAAGTATAGTTTTATGAGGTCTTTAGCTTTCTCTGCCATAGAGGGAATGCACCTCCTCAAACCACAGCTCCCAGGATTCCATAGCATCAAGCCATGGCAATTAAAGTAGGGACAAACTGCATTAATCCTACAGTGTAGTAGATGTACCCTCTCCATGGCTATGCTATGTGTTTGTGTGCCTCCAAGTTAGCTATCGCGGACCCATTGAATTGCAGACTTTTCTCTTAGGCACAGAATACTCAAGCGGTGCTTTTGCTCTTTCCTCTGAATTATAGCTTGGATGGGAGACCTCCCAGGAAGGCCAATGCTGTGCAGCATTGGTTCTGTTTTCTGAAGTCCTAAAAGGCATGCATGGGCAAAGCTGGGCCTTCCTCCAGGTGTTTTGGACTTCAACTCCCACCATTCCTAACAGCCTCAGGCCCCTTCCTTTCCTTATGCGGCTGAGGGGGGAAAGGGAAGGGCCTGAGGCTGTTAGGAATGGTGGGAGTTGAAGTCCAAAACACCTGGAGGAATCATAGAATAATAGAGTTGGAAGAGACCTCATGAGCCAACCAGTCCAACCCCCTGCCAAGAAGCAGGAAATCGCATTCAAAGCACTCCAGACAGATGGCCATTCAGCCTCTGCTTAAAAGCCTCCAAAGAAGGAGCCTCCACCACAGTTCGGGGCAGAGAGTTCCACTGCTGAACAGCTCTCACAGCGAGGAAGTTCTTCTTGATGTTCAGGTGGAATCTCCTTTCCTGTAGTTTGAAGCCATTGTTCCGCATCCTAGTCTCCAGGGCAGCAGCAAACAAGCTTGTTCCCTCCTCCCTATGACTTCCCTTCACATATTTATATATGGCTATCATGTCTCTTCTCAGCCTTCTCTTCTGCAGGCTAAACATGCCCAGTTCTTTAAGCCGCTCCTCATAGAGCTTGTTCTCCAGACCCTAGATCATTTTGGTCGCCCTCCTCTGGACGCATTCCAGCTTGTCAACATCTCCCTTCAACTGTGGGGCCCAGAATTGGACACAGTGTGATTCCAGGTGTGGTCTGACCAAGGCAGAAGAGAGGGGGAGCATGACTTTCCTGGATCTACTTTCCCCATGCCTGTCGCATGTTTCCGTCCCTTTGAAGGAGGGCTTCCTTATGATTATTCCTCCCTCCCTCCCTCGGGGCCCGTGCTTGTGAGTGCCTCGGCCTCGATCCACGCGCGGCCAAGGGAGTTAAGACGTCAGCCCCAGCGGAGCACGGTTCTGCGGGGCCATGATGGATGGGGCTGCTCGGCCCGCGTCTTGAGAGGCCCCGCTTTGGCTTCTCTTTTAACGCTTTGGAGCTGACAGCGCCATAGATCACGCGGGGGGCTTTCTTCCCTGAAAGGAGGAGCGCACTGGGCGCGCTTTACTGCCTACTAGCAGAGGGCAAGCGTGAGGCTCCGGGTGGCGCATGCGCAGGAGCCAAGCCCGGGCGTGTTGCGCGGCGTTGCGTTGGCGCGCGCCCCCGCTCCCGCTCCCCTCTTCTCTCTCTGGCGCGCGGCCCGTCCAGGCGTTCAGCGCGCGCTCCCTCCGGGATCAGCGGGGCAAAGTCACCGCCTGCGCAAAACAAAACGAGCTTTTCTCGAATTCATAAAATTCATAGGATTCTTCACAAGCGAATGAACACAATTTCCTACCAATTTCCCTTCATTATGCAAATATGCAAAATATCAAATTTAGGCCAATTAGGGCCCTCCGCAGCCGCCCGAATTCACCCGCTTAGGCCATAATTGCAGAAACTATCAAATAATTACGGCCGCTAATTGGAAATATTTGTGACAGATACAACAAATTCTTGCACAAATTACATTTCATTTTAGGGAACCACTGCGCGCCACTGAAGAATTTTTTTTATATAATCGGCAGTCTAATTTAACTGACATAATGAGTTGAATTGAGGACTTGTTATCAAATTTGAGCAATTCATAGCCCCGTAATGTGGAATGATCAAATAAATTAAAAGGGAATTTATTCAATATATATTTTTTGTTGTGATCCTCTTTTTTTTCTCCCCGTCTTCCCCAACCCCCCTTTCCTTTCACCTCCCGAAACCATTGCTATTTTATAAGGAATTTCCGTCCTTCCCTTCTTGTCCGTCCTTTCCTCCCTCCCTCCCTCCATCCTTCCTTTGCTTCCTTTGCTTCCTTCCTTCCTTCCCTCCCTCTTTCCTTCCTTCCTTCCTTTCTTTCCTTCCTTCCTTTCCCTCCTTCCTTCCTTCTTCCTTCCTTCCTTTCCTTCCCTCCCTCCCTCCCTCCCTCCCTCTTTCCTTCCTCCCTTCCTTCCTTTCCTTCCTTCCTTCCTTCTTCCTTCCTTCCTTCCTTCCCTTCATCCCTCTTTCCTTCCTTCCTTCCTTCCTTCCTTCCTTCCTTCCTTCCTTCCTTCCTCTTCCAGAGGTGGATGACGTGTGTCATAAGGGGGAAAAGATAAAAATCAGGAGGAGGAGGAGAAAGAGGGAGGGAGGCGCCGCCAAAGAGGGCGGGAGACATTTCCAGCCTCGGCTCCTTCGGAATCAGAACAATTGAGAGGAGGAGAAGCCCCACGTTGAGCGGGAGAGGCGCCCCAGGATTGCTCCCAGTTAGGCTTCTGGGTGAATGGCCCTTTATGGCACTTTCTGAGGTTGGAACGGAATGGAGCTGAAGCCATAAAGAAGGGGAAAACAACAGAAAGGCGTCCTCGAAGGATTTGAAGTCCAAAACACCTGGAGGGCCAAAGTTTGCCCATGCCTGATCTGTGGCAAGCATCCTAGGACAAGGGAGGTTTATATATCTGTGGAAGGTCCAGGGTGGGAGAAATAACTCTTCTCTGTTGGAGGCAAGTGTGAATGTTGCAATTAATCATTTCGATTAGCATTGAATGGCCTTGCAGCTTCAATGCCTGGCTGCTTTCTGTTTGGGGGAATCCTTTGACTGGAGGTGTTAACTGGCCCTCCTTGTCTTCTGAGTGTTGTTCGTTATTTACTGTCCTGATTTTAGAGAGGTTTTTTTTAAAAAAAAAAAAAATACTGGTATATTTTTAATACCATGTCAGACTACACAGAGAAACCATTGAAACCCACAAGCATGTGGACAATTACAACAGAAAGGAGGAAACCATGAAAATAAACAAAAACCTGCCTAACAATATTTTAAAAACCCTCTAAAATCAGGGCAGTAAATAAAGAACAAAACTCAAAAACAGGGGAATTCCAAACATGAAACAATCAGGGCCAGCTAACACCTCCCGATAAAGGATTCCCCCAGACAGGAATCAGCCAGCTTTGAAGCTGCAAGGCTTTTCAATGCTAATCTAGGCGATTAATTGCAACATTCACACTTGCCTCCAACAGACAAGAGTTCTTTCTCCCACCCTGGAACTCCCACAGACATATAAACCTCACTGACCTAGTTTCCTATACCTCACAACCTCTGAGGATGCCTGTCATAGATGTGGGTGAAACATCAGGAGATAATGCTTCTGATACATGGCCGTACAGCTCAGAAAACTCACAGCAATCCAACACAAATATATACACATACACTCCAAAATTAAAGGCCTCCGAGTCCATGTATGAATATACAGTATATGCATACTTACATAGCTATATCTTTTATACTTAAACAAATATATACACACAGTCCAAAATTAAGCTCAGTTGAGTTCATGCATGTGTGTGTATGTCTACACACACACACACACACACACATGTATGCACTCAAAAAGTGTGGTCCATTGAGTCCATGTTTATACCTACCTATATCTCTTTTGTATATATATATATACTCACACAAATATATACACAAACGAATAAAGGGAAGATCCCTTGCGTGTGTGTGTGTGTGTGTGTGTGTGTGTGTGTGTGTGTGTATGCATGTATATGTACACAGATGTGTGTAAATACACCTACATTCAAAAAGTAAGGTCCTGAACTCAATTGATTTTGCTTTTTGGTTGTATATATTTGTATATGTATGCAGGTATGTGTGTGGCCACCCCTCTCTATACATACAAACAAAAAAACACTCAAGGTCCATTGAGTTTGTGTGTCTTTGTGTGTGTACATACACTCGAAAAGTAAGGCCCATTGAGTTTAGTGGAATTTGCTTAAGTTAAGCATGCATTAAACATTGCTTAAGTTAAGCGCATATATATATTAAAAAAGCACACATATAGGTATGTATTTCTGTGTATGTGTGTATATATATTATACACAAATAAACACACAAATATATACACACACTTTTTGAATATTTATACATGCATACACATATACATGAATATATGTAAATATATACACAAATATGCATATATATATATATATATATATATATATATATATATATACAAATGAGTTTAGTGGAATGTGCTTAATTTAAGCATGTGTTAAGCATATGCTTAAGTTAAGCATATATATACATTCAAAAAGCACATATATAGGTATGTATTTCTGTGTATGTGTGTTTATATACATTACACACAAAGAAACACACACATATATATACATTTTTGAATATTTATATATACATACACATATCCATGAATGTATGTAGATATATATACAAATATGCATGCACACGCACAAACACGCTACATGTGTGTGCGCATGCACGTATCTATATCTACATTGTGTGTGTGTGTGTATATAGGTATATATAGATATGAGTATTGAGTATCATAAATATTAAATATCCTGAAATTAAGAATCTGAGTCACTGACACCTTTGTTTTCTGATGGTTCAATGTATTGTGCACAAACTACATTTCATGCACGAAATTATTAAAATTCATTGTTTATAAAATCACCAGCAAATATATATGTGTATATATGAAACACAAATGCATTTTGTTTTTAGTCTTGGATCCCATCTCCGATATATCTCATTATGTACGCCTATGCAAATACAGGGATGTAATTCCGGGGGGGAAAAAATCCGCCATCCAAAACCCTTCTGGTCCCAGGCATTTCGGATAAGGGATGCTCAGCCTGTGTTTTCTCCTTCGCCATACGATCGGTGTCACTGACTGCGATGCCTGGAATTAATCTGAGGGTCACTTTTGTTGGGCTGCACATATTAGGGAATTTTATAATTTTATGTCCTTTAAGGCTAAGGTCGATGTCGTTAGGATCAGGTTGTTTGGGCGTCCTTTGGATGTTTGATATTCACTTAAATCCCGAATGTTGTGTCTTTCTATCCTTGGGACTCACAGGGATAGAAAGACAAATAAAAAACAACAGAGACTGGCGTGTTCACCAGGACTAAATAAACACACGTTAAGAACCACCGAATAAAGACTATAACCTAGATGAGGAAAAGCCAAATTCGGCTTTCAGCGACTCTCCAAAGAAAAGAGGGAATGCCATTGATTCTTCCACCCATGTTGTTTTAATTCCACCCTTTTTAAAAAAACTTTTAAAATATGTATTAGTTGAGACTACACCTAACTGCCACATCTGTTGTATGGTGAGCATGCTTTGATGCTGAAACGTACATATTTATTGTGATGAAGACATATGTACAGCATTGATGGAGCAGATAAACATGATAGAATCATCATCATCATCCAAGTGGCCTCAATCCATTCACTCACCTCATTGTAATTGGACTTCAGGCCATATTATGGCCACTTTGTATCTTGACATAATAAGTGATTAAATACCAATGTATTGATAAGTGCCGTAATTATACAAATAAAGGGTGCGTGGTGCAAGTATTACACTCACATTGGTTTTCACGCAGTAACATCATCATCATCATCATTATTATATTATTATTATTATTATTATTATTATTATTATTATTATTATTATTATTACCACTCACTTTGCTAATAAAACAAAACAAAACCCAAACCCTTTGACTGGAGAAGCGTGTAAGGCATATAATAGAGGGACCCGGTGCCAGGCGTGGAGTGAGGCCCAGCTTCATCCTATCCGGGGCCTTTCCGCTGGCTCTACCCCGGGGCAAGGTCAGCTCTCTCCCTTTCCGCGGACATTATTTGTCTCCCTTCCCGGCCTGTGGAAGCTGCCCGCCGCCTCGTTTGGGTGGATTATAAATGTCTCCTCCCGGCTGTGATTTGTTTAATCCGTGGAAATGGTGCTGGTCCTATGTAAACAAGCCAAGTGCGGAATGAAGGCAGCCACCCATGCGTGGCCAGCCTGCCTATTTGTCAGGAAACCTTCATAAATACTAAGCCGGGGCTGGGCGAGGAATGTGATGTCTCCATTTTTTTTTAATTTTTTGCCAGGAAAGGGCACCGGGAAGACAAAGCGAGGCTGCGCGCGCCGTGTCACCTTTAAGGGACAGAGAGGAAGAGGGTGTGTGGCTGTGTGTGTGTGCGTGCGCGACCCCGAGAGAGAGAGAGAGAGAGAGAGAGAGAGAGAGAGAGAGAGAGAGACACCCAGCGGGAGCGCGCCTCTGCTTCCCTGTATCACCCCCCCCCCCCCCCGTTCTCTTTCTCTTTCTCTCTCTCGGTAATTCAACGCCAGCCAGGATGGATGGCGGACTATTCAGAGTACCTGGCCCTGCTTCTGTGTGCATCATGTATGTGTGCAGAGACAAAGTGACGAAGACAGTCCAATCATATCTTCCTCCCTGAACCATTCTGCAATCCAGCTTTTTAATGCTCCGGGAACCTGACACTCCTGGCTGGTGGCGGGGGGGGGGGGGGGGTGGGGGGGGGGAGAGGGAGGGAGAGAGAAAGATACACACACACACATATATTGGAGGGGGAGTCTTGTAGCAATTATATATATATATATATATATATATATATATACACATATATTATACATACATACATATATATGCATACATATATATTGGAGGGGGAGCTTTGTAGCAAGACTATACATATAAACACATACATACATACACACATATATCTATTGGAGGGGAGTCTTGTAACAGGAATATATACACACACACATATATATATTGGAAGGGGAGTCTTGTAGGAGGAATATATATACATACACATATACAGTATACAAATATTGGAGGGGGGAGTATTGTAGCAGGAACACACACACACATATATATTGGAGGGGGAGTCTTGTAGAAATAATATATATACATATATTATACATACATACATATGTATGTATGTATAATAATATATGCACACATATATTATGTATGTATGTATTATAATATATGCACACATATACATTGGAGGGGGAGTCTTGTAGCAATAATATACATATATACACATATACAGTATACTGTACATATATCGGAGGGGGGAGTCTTGTAGCAGGAATATATAATACACACACATACTTATATGTACATATGCATATATACATATACATATATATACATACACATATTGGGGGAGTGTTGTAGCAGGAATATATACACACACACACACACACACGCATACATACACACATATATCTATTGGAGGGGAGTCTTGGAACAGGAATATATATACACACATATATATATATATATTGGAGGGGGAGTCTTGCAGGAGGAATACACACACACACATATATTACATACACATATTGTATACAAATATTGGAAGGGGGAGTATTGTAGCAGGAATACACACACACATATATACGTGTGTGTGTTGGAGGGGGAGTCTTGTAGCAGAAATAGCAATCTCCTCTCCTCATTGATCCCATAAGATCCTCTCCCTTGGTTTCTTCTCTCCTTCTACGTGGAAAGGCTTCACTTTCTCCATATACCCCCTCCTTTCAGGTTGACTTTCTTCTCCCTTGCTTCCTTCTCTCCTTTTACCTGGAAACAGTTTCTTTTCCCTAGTCATCCCTCTCCTTTAGTTCCTTCTTTCCTTCATCTTCTCCATCTTACCGCTCTCTCCTTAGTTCCTTCTCAATTTCATCCTGAAAATTGTTTACTTTTCCCAGTTATCCCTCTTTGTTTCATTCTTCCCCTCCTTCATGTTCTCCCCATGCACAGCCTTCGTTTCAGATTTACTTTTTCCCTTTAGCCCCTTTCTCCTAATTCCTTCTTCCGTTCTACATGGAACTGCTTCATCTTCTCCCCATAAACCTCATTTTGGCTTTCCTTTTTTTCAATTACTCCTGTTATCGAGTCCAAGCCTGGTTATTTTCCCCCAACTCTCCTTAACATTGATCCCGTGTCGTGTCCATAGTGATTCTTCGAGCGTATGTAGCCTATCAAACAAAACAAAACAAAAAACCCCAAACGAAACTGAAATTGCCTCCTGCAATTATGACCGTCCTTATTTATTTAGTTATTTATTTTAAAAGCGAGGAAACGTCGGGCATTAAAACGTGAAAGCAGCTATTAATCAAACCTTTACACCTTCTTTAGCTCAGGCGTGATGGTAGGTATTATCATAAATCTACCCTGAGAGTAACATAAGAATAATGAGTTCAGTAATGATAGCGATGATGATGATAATGATTTTAACCAACAAAGAATAGTGTTAGATTTATGGCTAATAACGTGGTACAGGAACCTCTTCATTACAAAATTACCTAGACCTACTCCTCAGAGTTGAGGATGAGATTGCCTTGGGCTGCCTTGGGGTGTGTCATGGCAACCCAGGCAACAACCAGGGAATCAAAGGCTGACTGGGATTGCATTGAGAGACCATCCTCACCCTGACCCCAGTTTCTATTCTTTGCACCCAGAAATCGCCACAAAGAAATTCGGGGAAGGATGTGGTACGTTTAGGTCGAGAGAGAATATCAAAGCTACTGCTCTCTTAGTTGCTGTGAGTTTTCCATGCTGTATGGCCAAGAAGCATTCTCTCCTGGCGTTTCGCCCACATCTATAACAGGCATCCTCAGAGGTTGTGAGGTATATTGGAAACTAGGCAAGGGAGATTTATATATCTATGTAAGGTCCAGGGTGGGAGAAAGAACTCTCATATGTTGAAAGTGTGAATGTTGCAATTAAACACCTTGATTAGCATTGAAAAGCCTTGCAGCTTCAAGGCCTGGCTGATTCCTGTTTGGGGGAAGCCTTTGTTGGGAGGTGTTAACTCGCCCTGATTGTTTCCTGTCTGGAATTCCCCTGTCTTCTGAGTATTGTTCTTTATTTACTGTCCTGGTTTTAGAGTTTTTTAAAAAAAAATACTGGTAGCCATATTTTGTTCATTTTCATGGTTTCCTTCTTTTTGATGACATTGTCCACATACTTGTGGGTTTCAGTGGCTTCTCTGTGTAGTCTGGCATGGTGGTTGTTAAGAGTGGTCCAGCATTTCTGTGTTCTCAAATAATATGCTGTGTCCAGGTTGGTTCATCAAGTGTTCTGCTATGGTTGACTTCTCTGGTTGAATGAGTCTGCAGTGCCTTTCATGGTCCTTGATTTCTGCTTTCCATGTTGCTGCTTTCTTTCTCTCCTGCCATTGTCACAGGTTCTTGTCTTCCTTGGCTGAGAAAGAAGATTTCCTACATTTTGGACATTAATTTCTTGGGCTGCATCTACATTGGAGATTAATGCAGTTTGGCAACGCTTTAACCTCCATGGCTCAATGTTATAGAATTCTGGGAGTTGCAGTTTGGCGAGGGTCTAGCACTCCTTGCCTCGCCACAACCACAACCCCTATGATTTCATACCATTCAGCCATAGCACTTAAAGTGGTGCCAGACTACATTAATTCTACAGTGTAGATCAGGCATGGGCAAACTTCAGCTCTTTTGAACTTCAACTCCCAGAAATCCCAGCCAGCTTACTGGCTGTTAGGAATTGTGGGAGTTGAAGTCCAAAACACCTGGAAAAAAGGGGGGGGGCGAAGTTTGCCCATGCCTGGTATAGATGCACCTATGGGCAGAGGAAATGACTGCGGTCCCTTTAACACTGCCATATAATCCAGATTATCAAAGCAGATCATCTGGATTTATATGGCAACATAGAAGGATTTTTGGTTTTAGAGAAATAAAAAGGGGCCGAGCAAAGGAAAGAAAGAAATATTCTTGGTTGCTTGTGCAACATTCACAAGTGCGACCATGTCTGTCCACACTTTTTGGGGGAGTCAGACCCAGTGAATTCAGACGCTGAGCTTCCATATAAATACATTCAGGATTTGTCCGAGCAACTACTTTGCTTGGAAATTCAGTGAGGTCGACTTTGAGGTAAACATTAACGGCGTCGAGATGTTTGAATGCAACCCAGAGCTTTTATTCCCACTAAGGTGGGGTTTTTCCTCCTATTTGATCTCAATAGGGTATGGTTTAGGTCTTCGCTGCCTCTGTAAATGGTCAGAAGTTGCGGCAGGACTCAGGGACTTTGTTGGAGGTTTGAAGAGAGTCAAACTCTAGTTATTAAACCCCTGTCCTGCCTTTATTATTTCAAGAAGAAAGCGAAGGACCAAAGGCTCAAGATGGATTCACGATGCGCCCAATATAATACTGACATAATTGCCGTGTGTTACATAATAAACAAAACATCTGCAGCGTTATAACCTTGGCGATGAGTTATGAAGCCAAAGGTATGGCGGCTATTCATAATTAGCCGGCTGGTTATTTTATTTTTCTGTAAAGGTAGGACTCTATAAACACCGGTTTTAAATTGTCCTAATTAGTAACTTGCTCATTAATTAACTTTCTGATTAATTGTGTAGCAATCTAATTTGCAGACGAGGCATTCCAACAGTAATACCTTGTCACTCTTCCGCTTGTCTTTAAAATTCTCCATCATCGTCCAAGGCCGTCTTGCACCGCCGGGCCTCCCTCTCTCTCTCTCTGTCGAGAAGAGGGGAAAGAAAGAAAGGAAGAAAGCCAAAGGGATCGGGATCTTATTTGAATGTGGCAACAGGAAAAGGTGGGAGAAGGAGCCCACAACACAGTCCAATTGGGGGAAAATAGGATTAGTCTTGATATTGTTAAAAGCACGCAACTGCAAGCGAGCAAATCCTCCTCCTGGATGCGCGTCCCCTGAACCTCCGTGCACTGCTTTCCTAGGATTAATGGGAGTTCACACTGTGGCTGTTTCCTTTGCCTCCCTCAAATAAATTCCATTTCCGTACTGAATCTCACTTCTAGGGTCTACCAACCAGTTGAGACAGGACAAGGCCTTAAACCAGGTCTTGTTTTGGAAGGCAGATTATTATTATTATTATTATTATTATTATTATTATTATTATTATTATTATTATTATTGAAACACAACAAGATAAGTCCACAGCAGACACTCTGCTGGCTGTTGTTGTTGTTGTTGTTGTTGTTGTTGTTGTTGTTGTTGTTGTTATGAGACCCCGATTAATAGATCCCCAAACCCAACTCTACTTGTTTCAACGTGATCCCAGTTCCTGGTGAAAATGAGCACAACATACATATACAGAGTAAGCTGATTAAAACCCAATTCATATTAATCGGACTTTACATATGAGTTGGGGTCATTTTCACAAGTAACTGGGTTGAAAAAAATCCCAACGCTTGGCACTGTTCATTTTAAAGTAGCCTGCGTTGGAGGTGATTTCGAGGAAGAAGGCTTTTTTTGTGTTGTGTTGGTTGGAATCACTGGGTTGCTGTGAGTTTTCCGGGCTGTGTGGCCATGTTCCAGAAGCATTATCTCCCGACGTTTCGCCCACATCTATGGCAGGCATCTTCAGAGGTTGTGAGGTCTGTTGGAAACTAGGCAAATGGGATTTATATATCTGTGGAATGTGCAGGGTGGGAGAAATAACTCTTGTCTGTTTGAGACTGTGTGAATGTTTCAATTAATCACCTTGATTAGCATTGAAAAGCCTTGAAGCTTCAAAGCCTTTCTGCTTCCTGCCTGGGGGAATCCTTTGTTGGGAGGTGTTAACTGGCCCTGATTGTTTCATGCCTGGAATTCCCCTGTTTTCAAAGCGTTGTTCTTTATTTACTCTCTAAATACTGATAGCCATATTTGGATCGTTGTCATGGTTTCCTCCTTTCTGATGAAATTGTTCACATGCTTGTGGATTTCAGTGGCTTCTCTGTGTAGTCTGACAGGGTGGTTGTTAAAGTGGTCTAGCATTTCAGTGTTCTCAAATAATATGATGTGTCCAGGTTGCTTCATGACGAGAGGTCTTTCTCCCACCCTGGACCTTCCACAGATATATAAACCTTGCTTGCCTAGCTTCCAACAGACCTCACAACCTTTGAGGATGCCTGCCATAGATATGGCCGAAACATCAGGAGAGAATGCTTCTGTAACATGGCCATGCAGCCCGGAAAACTCACAGCAACCCAGGGCTTGCATTATTTCATAGTGTCTTTTAGACAAGCCACATCTATGGCAGGCATCCTCAGAGGTTGTGAGGTATATTGGAAACTAAGCAAAGGACGTTTATATATGTGTGGAAAGTGCAGTGTGGGAGGAAGAACTCTTGTCTGTTGGAGGCAAGTGTGGAAGTTGCAATTGGCCAGCTTGATTAGCATTGAATAGCCTTGCAGCTTCAAGGCTTGGCTGCTTCCTACCTGGGGGGATCCTTTGATGGGAGGTGTTAGCTGGCCCTGATTTTTTCAAGTCTGTACTTCCCCTGTTTTCAGGGTGTTGTTCTTTATTTACTGCCCTGATTTTAGAGTTTTTAAATACTGGTAGCTAGATTTTGTTCATTTTCATTTAATTGCACTATTCACTCTTGCCTCCAACAGACAAGAGTTCTTTTTCCCACCCTGGACATTATTCCACTGATACACAAACCTCCCAAGCCTCACAACCTCTGAGGGTGCCTGCCATAGATGTGAGTGAAAGGTCAGGAGAGAATGCTTCTGGAACATGGCCATACAGCCCGGAAAAACTCACAGCAGCACAGTGATTCCGGCCATGAAAGCCTTTGAAAACTTCATCTTCTTTCTCATCCGTAGAAAATATTTATAATATATATAATCTACGGAAATAATGTAATATATACACACACACATACATACACACACACATAATAATTGATATATATATATTATCTACAGATATATATTATCTACGGATAATATATATAATCTATGGATAAGCCTTAGGGCTGGGTGGGGCTGGTTTGATAACACTAGACAATAAAAGGATGGACGGCGAAGCTTAAATCACAGGCTTGACTCCAATTGAAACATCCCGAGGCTGGTTCGATATATTTGCATCAAAAAACGCCGTTCAAGACCCCCCCCCCTTCACACACACCCCAAAGCGAAGTCCGGATTGGTTGTGACACCCCCCCCCCCCTCTTGGCCCTGTGTTGTTGTGTCCCTGGTTTGACTGGCGTCCCATTCTGGGGACAGACGAGGATAGAGAGAGAAGGCGAGAGCGGGGGGGGGGGGGGGGGGGGGGGGGAGAGAGGGAAGAAAAGCCTTCCCCCCTTATGGCAGATCATTCTCTAAGCGAATAGAGATGAAGGCAGGGATATTAAGTGACTCTATAAAACATCCCGGACACAATGGTGTGATTGATGGAGGACAAAGTGGGAACAGCAGGACACCCGATCCTGGGAGAAGCCCGGCTGTCAAGGCGAGAAAGCAGCCCATCTCGGGAAGCGGCTTCTCCTGGAGGAGTTTGCAGTCTATTTGTATGAGTAATCAGCGGAGCCCCCTCTCTGTCAGCCGTGTTTACTCACTGATTTTCTCAACAAGACAACCATTGACACTGGATGGATGGGGCTAATCTGGCGCAGAACTGGCGGCTTTGCAGAGGCTACAGGTCGAAAACGGAGCGCCGCGCCAGCTTCACCTCGCCTAATCTAGCGGCTAATATTTATTAGAGCCAATTTGGAGCGCGGCTCCGGCAAAGAGCAAGCAAAGGCGCGCCGACAATTAATACACAGCACAACAATCGCCAATCAGAGGCATATAGGCGGCGAGAAGCCCAGGAGGAGGGAGGCAGAGATAGATAGAGAGATAGAGAAAGAAAGAGAGAGAGAGAAACCCCCAAGGTTCCCGCTTCTGCGGCTCCTCCTGCCAAAAGGCGCCCGGAAAGGAGCGTCCAACACAGAGAGGCAGGATCAGGATCGCGCCTCCCTGCGCTTCTTTCTCTCCCCGTCTTGATCAAGGGGAGGGGTCCTCTGTTGGCCCTGAGCTCTTTTGTGTTGCCAAGGGGCTTCTTGCGAGAGGACCGCATCGCCTCGCCCAGCACACATTGAGACCATGGCTAGACATCCCCTCAATATACAAATATTCACATTCTGATTATGGGACAAGGAAGCCAGAGGCACCCAGTGTTGTACTCCAAGGCTGGGAAGCACCTCTGTACTTAACACCACACTCCAGTCCAAAGCAGTTCATTGAAGACTATATATAAAAAGAAGATCAGCAAAATAGAATAAAAAGCAAAGTCAAAATGTCAGAAACAGTCCACAGAATTCAAAGTACAAGCATAGCATCAAAAACCAGGAATAAATCCACAACATGAGATTCAGGAACAATCCTTAAAACTTGGAACATGACCAACATCTTGGACTCCACAAGTCTCAAGTCCTCAGTGAGTAGTTAGACTAGAGAACAGGATTAGCATGAAGGAACCCGCTCTCTATTCCCATGCATGCCTAGAAGGGGTCTTTCCTGTCTCTACTCTTCTGCTCTTGTTTACCAACACCTCCTCCTTTGTTGTTGTAGCAATGTGATCTCTTTGAGGTATGAGGTAACTTCCTCTCTATTGGAATGGGCTTTGACCACATGGTCAGCCCCATTTTTTGGGTCTCTTATGTCTTTTGTTTCCTCCTGAGAGCATGCATTTTGCCATTCTCCAGGCAAAACGTAGCTATTTGGATATTTTTGTTATTTTTACCTTTTTACCTTCCTTAGAAGCTAACCTAGAGAGCTAGTTAGCTCCAAGAACCTTTTCTATCTACAATGGATTTCTTTTTACCACAATAAATATTTCTAACCTATAATTGAGACTCTGCAATCCTTTGCCATCCTAAGCAACAAAGACATTTTATGTGGAATCACCTAAAGAGTGGATTATTTGTGTCTAACCACTCAGTAGATTTCCAACAAAGAGGAAACATAGAACTAGAAATCTTTTCGCTGGCTTGACTTGGCAAGAGACGTATCCTCAAGAACCAGCAGACTGGCAAAAAAATATTGGTCGACAAGCGTCTTGATTCTGCTGAGCTGCCCTGTGTTGACTGAAGATAAATCTCCTATCTAACTGCTCATTAGACTGAGCACCTGGAATTTCCTCCTCTGAGCTCATCCCTGCATCTGACCTTGCTTCCATAGCAAACTGCTTTTCTGGAATGTGGCCTTCAGTCAGAAACTGCTCAATTTCAGGACTTAAAATCTCTTGCTGACTCTCCTGCTGGTTTGCAGGCCCAAAATCCCCAGCAACATCAGGCTGGCCTGCAGGTCCAGAATCCCCACTGACCTCAGGCGCAGGCACAATCAAAGGCTGAACGACAACACCCCTCAAAACATGCAGGCACAGGACAGGAGAGCAAAGCCTTCCCATATCCGTGTAGGGAAATCCCTATGATCATACATATGGATGTCATTAATAACACTTGTATAGGTATGCCTCCAACATACGTTTTTCTCCACAGATTGTTGCTGAAAACAGCTCAGTCTGATTTGCAAGGCTCCCAGCAGATTTCCAAGAAGATTGTCTTGGAAGAAGCCTTTGGTCTCATGTGCTATTAAGGGTTTTTGAGTGACCAAAACACAGGGCCAGGCAACAAACGGATGCAAGAGGAGTGCCTTCTCTTTCCAGCACAGAAAGACTCAATGCATAGCCAAAATAACTCTTGGACAACATCAACACAACTTACACCTATACTCATGCTTATAACCTGGAATATGCATTGGTTGGGGGCAACTGTGGTTGTAAGAGGGAGAAGTGCATGGAATGAGATTATAGGCATGCCATGCTCCTACGCAATAAACACAGCATCTGTAGAGTTTCTTTGTGCAAAACAGATTGACACACACACAGAGGCCAATGTACCATTCAATTACTAGTATGCATGCAATACGCACACATGTTATTTTACTAATTGCCATTTCTTTCACCCTGAAAGAAACAGAGCCCCAAAATCAGTATAGTGGGAATACCATCTACATATATACACAGATGTGCAAAATTCACACCAGTGTCATGAGTGTTGGCATATATGTGCATTTCTCTCTTGGCCCCAAATGGAACCCCCCCTGTATTGCATTATTACATTTACAAAATACACTTTCACAGAAAAAGCCAGGAAGCGTCTCCTGACACTTTGAAGTGGTATGTGCCTTTTTCTGGCCTATAGTCCTCTTCATCAGATGCAGGAAGCCGCTTGGGGAGAAATGCATGCATGCTGTACATTAGTGTTGGGGAATCTGAGCTGTCAGGCTCAAAAATAATCCTCCGTGCAATTCCACCAAAATATAGCAGAGTACCAGGAGTAAACTTCATAACCAGCAGAAACTTACGTGTGGCGAGAAGGGATAGGCTTAGGATGGCTCAGGATTTCAGAGTCAGAACTTTGGTTCAAAAATATTTATTAAAGTAAAAGAAATATATTCTGGATAGAAAAGTCTTGGAGCTAACTAGCTTACTAAATCTCATCTTCTAAAGAAGACAAAGGGTAAAAAAAAAATCCATGCAACTATGTGCATCCTCATAGGGAGAAAGGAAAAGCTGAAGACCCAAAAATGGTGGAGACCACATGGTCTAGGGAAGTTTTCTAAAATAGGAAGTTCCCTCACAGAAATTCCATTATTACCTCATCAGAGGGGGAGGAGACAGTGGCTAGCAGTGAAGGACAAAAGACAAAGCCCTTTTGGAAATATGCATAGGAATGTGGGGGGAGGAATCTCTCAATTTAGCCATGTCTCTAGTCTAGCTACTCATTGAGAACTAGAGACTTGATGACTCAGAAACTTGTGCAGTCCAGGGATGAAACCTAACAATTAGCATAGTGTGTACTGTAAACAATATGCATGCTACAGATGGGGGGCACTGTAACACATGTGATACTTCCTCTGAAGCATATCACTATCAATGTGTAGTTTACTATCACTTATATTCAACTGTACCAAAGATCTCTGGGTGAGGGAAAGACCAGTGTGAGGGGGACAGTCTCCTGCCTTCCATGACTGCTCTTTTAAAATATTGTTGGTTTTCTTTTTAAAAAGTAATTAACAGATGATGTGCTGGATTGGAAACTTGGAGGTCCCTGTACTAAGGAGTGAAGACATTGGGGTGAAGTTCCCATTCCCTTAAGTGAAGCTTTTCTTTCAATGCCAATGGAAATAATGGTGAGGGGAGGGAGCTATAGGTCTTAGTGGGAGTTAAAGGCATATTCCCAGGCCACCCATAAGGTTCTGAAATAAATGAGTGCATGTAGGTCTTAGAATCATACAGTTGGAAGAGAGCACAAGGGTCTTCCAGTCCAATCTCGTTCTGTCACGGAGGAACACACAATCAAAACACTCCCTTCAGATGGCCATCCAACCTTTGTTTAAAAACCTCTTTACACATCCTGGGGGCTGGTTCCCTGTGGCAACAAAATCCACATATGCTCAAGTCGCATATATACACTTGGATAATAAAATGCTTCCCTTTATATAAATTGGCAAAATCAAGGTTTCCTTCTTGAAGTATTAATATTATGAATGGTGGAATCTGTGAATGCAGAATCCGTGAATATGAAGATCCAAGTGCATTATATTGGTAGAGCCCTGCTCACCTCAGTGGCCCCTGGTACGGTGCTTCCAAGGGTGCATTTCTATTGTAGAAAGTTAATGCATGTTAATGCATGTTGACATGACTATGGAATCCTGGAAGTTGGAGTTTCACAAGGCCTTTAGCTTTCTCTGCCAAAGAACACTGCCATATTAAATCCAGATTATCTGCTTTGAATAAATGTCCCCTTCCACACAGCTGAATAATATCCCACATTATCTTCTTTGAACTGAAATATATGGCAGTGTGGACTCATATAGCCCAGTTCAAAGCAGATATTGTGGGATTTTCTGCCTTGATATTCTGAGTTGTGTGGAAGGGCCCTATGTGGCAAGATTTAAGACCATTAAAACACATACATCAAAAGACATGGACAGAAGATATAAACACATTTAAATAAAATGTCAAACTGTGCTCATCAGAGTTAATGAGGGCTGGGTCGACATTGCCCTATATCTAGGATCTGATCTCAGATTATTGGCTCTCAACTGGATTATATGAGTCTACACTGCCAGATAATGTGGGATAATCATATAATCTGGGATCAGATAATGGGATATAGGGCAGTGTGGAGCCAACAGCAGTTTGACACCCTTGAGGTGCCTTGGCTCAATGTTATGGAGCAGGCATGGGCAAACTTGGACCTCCAGGTGTTTTGGACTTCAACTCCCACAATTTCCAACAGCTGGTAGGCTATTAGGAATCATGGGAGTTGAAGTTCAAAACACCCAGAGGGCCTATGCCTGCTATGGAATCATGGTAGGTAGTCTGGTGGGGCCCCACGCCTCTGTTGGAAATAGCAACCTCCCAAGCCTTTCACTATTTATTTCTAATGTATATATTTGCTAACCTGCATTCTATGTGTATGTTGATTTGTCAGTTTGTCTGTACCTCTTTAGTGTGGGAGAGGTTATAGACAAGTGATTGTTCTGAGCATGTTCAGACTCAGGACTCCATTTTGTTTTCAGTGTCTGCTTTACACCTCAGTGGAGGTGGATGCATGTTTGCATCAGACCTCAATGGAGGTAGATGCATGTTGCTGTTTGGACTTCAGTAGAGAAGTATGATTTGTGGACTTCAGTGAGTACGTAAAGACTTTGGACTATTAACGAAAAAAGATACCCTGTGTACTCAACACGCAGAGAACTACATCCCATCTATAACTGAACTTTAATAAGAAATGTGCCTGTATGGTGAATTAATACAAGATGTGTATGAGTAAACAAGATACGTCATTTTTCAAAGAAGACTTTGTTTTTGTTTTTGTTTTATCTCTGAGTGCATATTTTAAACTAAGAGGTTTCAAGGGAGTGTATATCTTTTGGGCAATTACAATTACAACTGCAATTTCAACTTCAAAGAAACAACCATCCTCTACTAAACAAATATATTTTTCTGTAGTGGCATGTCTTTGTCCTTGGGAGTTCAAAGACATGATTCTTCAGTTTTACAGCTGAGTTACATGTGTACCATTACATAAACGCTTGTGAATATTGCTGGTTCAAAGAGTTGACTTCTAACAAGACCATGCTTTTCTTGACTTCTGGTTTTCAAAAGGTGGTCTTCCACAAATTGATGAGGATTCACATTTTTCTGATAAATATGACATCATTTTTCCTTTTGAACAAGGTTATGATTGCCAGTTATTTCTAAAAGGATATGGGCCCAGAGACTGGGTGCAGTTATTTCCAATACACACTGCCAGATAATGTGAGATAAGGGTTTATAATCTGGGATCAGATCCTGGGATATAGGACAGTGTAGATCCAGTGGTGCCTTGGCTCAATGTTATGAAGAAGGCATGGGCAAACTTGGGCCCTCCGGGTGTTTTGGACTTCAACTCCCACCATTCCTAACAGCCTACCGGCTGTTAGGAATGGTGGGAGTTGAAGTCCAAAACACCCGGAGGGCCCAAGTTTGCCCATGCTTGAATGGCAGGTAGTCTGGCGAGGCCATGAAGAAGAAGAAAGACCTTGCAAAACTGCAACTCCCATGATTCCATGGCCACTGAGCCATTCATTCTGCAGCGTGGAGCCAGGCGGAGTGGGCTTCGGGCGGAGGCAACCCTAGTATTTCCTGGCGTCCGTCCCTGCAGCGGGTGCTAATCGCGGCTCTCCCTGGCTGGCCTGCCCCCCGCCCACGGGGCTAATTGGCCATTTCGGATTCCAGGGGGAGGCGTCGCGCGTGGCTGGGGGGCGGGGGTGGCTTTCCTGGCTCCGTGCGCGTCGTCCAAAGGCGACCGGCTAAATTAGCCTCCCGGCTGTATAATCAGGCCCCTCCAGCCAGGTGAGGCGGCCCAGGCGCCTAATGGGCCCGCAGGTGTGACCGAGATGCTAAGCCGGCAATTAAAGCGGCCCGATAGCCCTCGCTCGCGGACTTAGCGCAGCGCCGGGTTATTAGCACCAAAAGGGGAGAGGGAAGGAGGGGATGTCTCTCTCTCTCTCTCTCTCTCTCTCTCTCTGTCTCTCTGTCTGTCTAAAGACGGATCAAAAGTGTCATCGCCTGGACGGGGTTTTTGAATCCCCCAGCTTTTCAAATAATACTAATAATACTGTAAGTACAAAAAACAAACGCAGCGTTGCCCAAACACGAATCAAGGAACATGAAAGGCTAACCCAACCAAAGAAGTCATCCATAGCAGAGCACTTGATGAACCCACCTGGACACAGCAGATTATTTGAGAGCATGGAAATGCTGGGTCATTCTAGTGACCACACAGAGAAGCCACTGAAACCCATAAGCATGTGGGCAATTTCAACAGAAAGGAGGAAACCATGAAGACGAACAAAATCTGGCCAACAGTATTAATAAAAAAACCCTCTAAAATCAGGACAGTAAATAAAGAACAACACTCAAAAACAGGGGAATTCCAGACAACAAACAATCAGGGCCAGCTAACACCCCCCAACAAAGGATTCCTCCAGGCAGGAAGCAGCCAAGCTTTGAAGCTGCCAGGCTATTCAGTGCTAATCAAGGTGATCAATTGCAGCATTCACACTTTCCTCAAACAGACAAGAGTTCTTTCTCCCACCCTGGCCATTCCACAGATATATAAACCCCACTTGCCTAGTTTCCAATATACTTCACAACCTCTGAGGATGCCTGCCATAGATGTGGGTGAAACGTCAGGAGAGAATGCTTCTGAAACATTAGCCATACAGCACAGCAACCCAGTGGTTCTGGCCATGAAAGCCTTCAACAACAGTTTGGATTGTGTGGCAGTGTAGATCCAGCCTCAGTTAACTGGAACTCAAGCAACCGGAACTCTCAAGCAACCAGCAAAAGAAATCAAAGAAATAATACTCTAAATAAACAAGCCGTTTTTATAATACAACGAAATAGTAAAACGGTGCTATATTAAGTCTGTCTTTATTGACTTTTAATTACTGTATTTCAATATTAATACCCAGTCAATACAGAGTTTATGGTATACCGTGGGAGATAATATTACTTATTATTTCAATAATAACTCTTGAGCAACCAGAAACGACTGTATATTTATTTGACATCTACCAGTCCTTATGGTGCTGATGAACTGTGGCTGGATTTACACTGCCATATAATCCAGTTTCTGAATCCAGATTATCTGCTTTGAATTGGATTATATTAGTCTACACTGCCATATAATCTAGTTCAAAGCAGATAATCAGGATTCAGAAACTGGATTATATGGCAGTATGGATGAGGCCCAAGAGGCATATGTGTGTGTGTGTGTGTGTATGTGTGTGTGTATAGAGAGAGGGGGAGGGAGGTCTGTGTGTATTATACACACCCATGCACACATATATGATACACATTTATTTATTTATTTATTTATTTCCAGCATTTATACCCCGCCCTTCTCACCCGGGGGGGATTCAGGGCGGCTTACAACAGTTGGCAACATTTAATGCCAAGAACATAATAATAAAACAAAAACAGTACATTTCATCAATTAAAACTATAAAAAAATACATCATTAAAATACATTATAACATTTAAAACATATCTAAATTAGATCCATTTGTTTAAAAACCTCATGCTTCAGCTGAATGCTGTAGAATCATGGGATGTGTAATTTGGTGAGGCACCAGCATTCTGACAAGGAAGGTAAAAGACCTTGTAAAATTGTAGTAGCAAAATGTTTTTCTGTGTGTGTAAGGGGAAATGGATGAAGTCACAGGATACTATCAAATACAAAATCCTATGATTACAGAGAAATGTTCATACTATCATCTTCCATTTATAATTCCAATTACTTCTACCATGTAGATCTACAACAGAACTAAGTCTATCTTCTTAAAAACAAATGAAATTAACATGTTTTGTATATTGTAGATTCTAAATCACATTGTTTTTTAATGTTGTGAGTCACTTTAGGTATCAATTAAGAGATAAAAGAATAATGATGATGATGACTATGATGATGACGATGATGCTACACATTCAGGGTGAATCTCTAAATTAAGGCAATAAGAAGTACTATTGAATATGGATACTAACTTATACAGATAAGGATTTTTTCTCATATAGAAGGGTGTGTACACATCCTCACACTCCTATGCTTATATAAAGATAATTTCTGAAAAGGCTGTGTGTTTGTGTGTGTAAGTATTAGCAGCAGAAAACCCTGAGAGATGTCAGATAGATTTGCTCATCTTGCCTCTGTCAGGCTAGATAAAGCCTGCAGGAAAGGAAAGCCTGAGAAGAAAGTGTTAAAAGTAAAGTTAATTTAGAGGTGAAAACAAAAGGAAAGGGTAAACATTTAGAGAAAAGGTTACTTAAAGTGTAGCTCTGAGTGCAGAGACTCCTAACTGAAAAACTGCTGCTTGTGCCTTATAAAGCCTGGCATCTCCCTCTGAAATCTCCTTCAAGTATAAACACGTTGGGTTGCCTGCCCATTAATGTACCATTTAAGTATATTAACCCATGCACATACTCTATTCAAATCGCTTTCCTCTAGAAAATATTTTCCCGCATTTAAACTTGAAGACCATTTTCTATTTATTCCAAGGAAAAAATGTCCCATGGTGTTTGATGCACTTAAATACCTAAATTGAAATATAACCGAAAAATATTATTAGCTTTATCTGCTGACACAAGGGAGGCAGGTTAAAGTATTTTTCATTTAATTTAATAGTGAATAAAGCACTTAAGACACTTGATGATTTATTGATCAAATAGAAATCAGGGCATCCAACAGCTACTTATTTAATCCCCATTCCCTCAATTAAATATGAGGTTTTTTCTTCCTTTCCCACAATTTGTACACCCAGCTTTAAGACTGTCAAACATTATAAAGGTTTGGAGGCTCTTAGAAGATTATAAAGATTATAATTCTGTTCCCAACTGATTTCTCTCTATGAAGGATGAACAACCCCTCATGAACCTTCACTGAACTGTAAACAGAATATTAATGGCCTCAGGATTTTTAGTATTGTTCCAAAATGATTGGGTTTTTATGGTTTTCATAATGAGAACTACAGGGTCTTTTGCTACATTGCGTTTATCCCACATTCCTAATGAACAGTGTGGTTTAGTTGTCCAAAAGGTGGACTGAGGATGCATCTACACCAGTGGTTCCCAACCTTTTTTGACCAGGGCCTTCTTTGATCAGGGTCCACGTGACCAGTGACCACTTTGACCAGGGTCCACGTGACCACTGACCACTTTCACCAAGAGCCACTTGAACAGGGACTACTTTGACCAGGGCCCACTCTCCAATATTAGTATCAAAAGGGTTACCAATCAGTTTTTGGTAAACTTCAGATTTGATTTGGTTTTTTGGAGTACTGATTGAGAAAACTGCATTGGATAGACTACATCAGCTCTAGTTTCTGATACAGAACATATGCCATGCAGTCAGGGGCAGTTCAACCATTAGGCGAGCTAGGCGGTTGCCTGAGGCGCCATCCTCTAGGGGGCGACGTTGAGGCAACTCTGCCCAGGCTGTTCTGGCCTTCGCCCTCGAGGCCAGGTCTCCGGGCTGCCTGGCCATGTTCCAGAAGCATTCTCTCCTGACGTTTCACCCACATCTATGGCAGGCATCCTCAGAGGTTCTGAGATCTGTTGGAAGCTAGGTAAGTGGGGTTTATATATCTGTGGAAACTCCAGGGTGGGAGAAAGAGCTCTTGTCTGTTTGAGGCTAGTGTGAATGTTGCAATTGGCCAGTTTGGTTAGCATTTAATGGCCTTGCAGATTCAAAGCCTAGCTGCTTCCTCCCTGGGGGCATACTTGGTTGGGAGGTGTTAGCTGGCCCTGATTGTTTCCTGTCTGGATGTCCCCTGTTTTCAGAGTGTTGTTCTTTATTTAGGCTTTTCCTTAATCCCTCCTTACTATCCAACATTTTCACTTATCCAACACTTTTATTTTTCAGTGATTGGTTTGGGGGGGGGCGCCAAAATTCAGTTCGCCTACGCTTGAAAATTACCTTGGGCCGGCCCTGCATGCAGTAATCGCCATCTGCTAACCCACAGAAGACCATATTTAATAATCTAGAGCTGATATGGTCTATCCAACACAATGGTCAGTTCTATGGAAAGGAGCAAAAATAAAATTAATAATAAAGAAATTAAAATAAAGAGGAAGGAGATTTGTGGACCGGATTTTTGTTCTCGCAGCCCACTGCTGGGCCAAGGCCCAAAGGTTGGGAACCACTAATCTACACTGTAGAATTAATGCAGTTTGACACCACTTTGACTGTCATGGGATATGTGAATTGTAGTTTTACAAAGTCTGCTGCTTCACCAACTAAAAATCACACGATTCCATAGAATTGAGCCAGGGCAGCCAAAATGGTGCCAAACTGCATTATTCTACAGTGCAGATGCACCCTGAAATTAGGAGCCATGAAAAGACTTTCACTCAGCCCATAGACCAGTGACTCTCTTATTCAGGCTGATCTACCTAACAAGGTTATTTTAAGGACAAACTATGGAGGAGAACCATGTATGCTGCCTTGAGTTCACTGGAGGAAAAGTGGAATATGAATGAAATTAATGAATACATTTTTATTAATTTCTTAGACATGAATGAATCTGCCTGTTCTACTGGTAACTGATATAACCTGCACTGAAGAAGGTGGCCTACTAAGGTAAACCTGATTTATTGCTAACTTATTCTTCTCTCCTTGCCTTTAAACTTGAGGTCCATCACAGATTTCTTGTATTCTTGCAAACTGTTCTTAGTACTGGGTTGCTGTGAGTGTGGCCATCTTCCATAAGCATTCTCTCCTGACATCTGATCCCACAACCTCTGAGGATGCATGCCATAGATGCAGATGAAACACCAGGAGAGAATGCTTCTGGAACATGGTCATACAGCCCAGAAAACTCACAGCAACCCAGTGATTCTGGTCATAAAAGCCTTATGACAACACATTGTTCTTAGTAGGTATACATTTATAGGTATGTCTCATGGAGAACAGAAGGAATTATTTCTGAGTGAATAACCTGTGGCACAGGCTGGAGAGCAGCTGCTATGAATCACTGCAATGAATCACTCTGACCAGGAGGTCATGAGTTTGAGACCCGCTCGGAGCCTATGTTTGTTTGTCTTTGTTCTATGTTAAAAGGCATTGAATGTTTGCCTATATGTGTAATGTGATCCGCCCTGAATCCCCTTCGGGGTGAGAAGGGCGGAATATAAATGCTGTAAATAAATAAATAAATAAATAAATAAACCTATTCTAAAGAAAGATCAAACAGGAGAGGGGGAGATGTAGGCTACATGTGCAAGGAAGTCCATGACTTAGGGCATGGAGAAAAGCTTGAAAGGATTTGGGTAAAACTTAAAGAGGAGAAAAATAACATGGACATCATTGTCTGGGTCAACTATAAACTTACAAGCCGAACTGAAGATTTCGATTATAACTTCCCAAAACAAATGATCGAATACACAGGAGCGATATAAAGGAATAAGAGACTTCAACTAGGGAATTTGTGATCCATGGGAGTTTCTTAAATGTGACATATTGAAGGTGCAATTCCAAACAATTCCAGAGTGGGAGATGTTTAAAGAAACTTGAGTGGATGTAAAAAGTATTTTCAGATCAGTTATGATTTCAAAAAGAGATGTATAAGAAATGGAAAAAAGGGGGAATTTCAAAAGAAAAATACAAAGAAATAGCCCATAGTTGTACAAGGGAAGTAAGAAATGCTAAAAGCTCAGAATGAATTCAGGATCACCAAAAAGATTAAAAATAATAAAGAGGGGATTGGAGGCTATGTTTGGAAAAAGAGGGAGAACAAGAAAATAGTAGGATCACTTCATAGATAAAATGGTGATATGCTAACAGGAAATAGAGAAAAGATCGAACTGTTAAATATCTTCTTTGCATCAGTCTTCTCCCAAAAGAAAACCATGCAACAGTGAAAGCAGAATAAATGATGTTGTAATAACACTGCAGCCTAGAATAGCTAAAGAGATAGTAAAGGAAAACCTAGCTACTCTAAACGAGTTTAAGTCTCTAGGGTCAGATGAACTGCATGAAGGAGGACTAAAGGAACTTGCAGATGTCATCTCAGAGCCACTGTCAGTAATCTTTGAGAATTCTTGGAGAACAGAAGAGGTCCCAGAAAATTGGAAGAGGGCAAAACAGAAGATCCAAGGAACAACCAAACAGTCAGCTTGATGTCAGTACCATGAAAAGATTAGCACAGACCATTAAACAGTCAGTCTTTACACACTTAGAAAGGAATGCTGTGATTACTCAGAACCAGACATGCCAAACTATACCAACCAATCCCTTCCCTTTCTCCTTATCTTTTTTTCTTTCCTTCCTTTGATAGGGTTATAAGCTTGGTGATCAAGCGAATGCTGTGAGTATAGAATATTTTGATTCAGTAAAGCTTTTGACAAGCTGCCCCATGACACCCTTGTGGCCAGAGGAACTGTGGGCTAGATAGTGTTACAGTTAAGTGGATCTAACTGACTGAGAGACCAAACCTAAAGAGTGCTCACCAATGGTTGATCTTCACCCTGGAGAGAAATGAGTAATGGGGTGTTTCAGGATTCTGTCCTGGACTTGTTGTAGTTCACCATCTTTCTAAATATCTTTGATGATAGAGTAGAATGGCCAAGTTGCTTACCTGTAACTTTGCTTCTTTGAGTGGTCATCTGTGATTTCACACACCTGGGAAATCTGCGCCAACGCAGAACCTCTTCAGAACCTTCTAGAATCACTTTGGTGGTAATTCTGCCCACTCTCCCGAGGCTATAATGGGCCATTGCCGCCAAAATCCCTCAATTCTAAGGCCATGGCTGCAGCTCCCATGACTGAGGTAGGCATGGCACAGTGGGGAGGATGGATGGGATTGTGTGAATTCACAGATGACCCTCGAACAAACACAGTTACAGGTAAGCAACCTGTCCTTCTTCATCGTGGTCTCTGTGAATCACACCACTGAGTGACTAGCAAGAATTCTGATCAGGTGGAGGGATTAATGACACCAGAGTAGTTAAGAGTAATCAATTTATTTAAAACCAAATTGAGATTCTGACCAAGCCAAAAGAAATTGTCAAATAGACATTGAATAAGATTCAGTGCAAAAGCCTATAAAGGTATGTGTGCATAGGTTAAAAAAAAAACTGTCATAAATACCCTGGTTGTCTTATTTTCCATGTAGGAGGCACATAACTTCAATAGCAACATTACAGAAAAACATCAAAACCCATGTAGAAATAGGAAAACAAGCTCTGCCCAGTGAGCCATACATAGTTCTCTCTCTCTCTCTCTCTCTCTCTCTCTCTCTCTCTCTCTCTCTCTCTCTCTCTCTCTCTCTCTTTTAGCACAATAATAAAGTCATAGGGTTTAAACAGCCCCTTCTTGTCAAGTTGAAGGTGGGGGAGCGGTCGAACCGAAGAAGCGCCTGACATCGAATCCATATTGACATGAGTGGTTTGAGTAGGTTGGGTTGATGTTGTGGTTGCTGTTGCTGAGACTGGTACCGGAGGGGTAAAAGCTCTTTGATATAAAATTGCTCATAGGCAGGCCTCCCTATATTTTTTTGAGTTTGCAGGGTGAACACATGACATTGGATACATGTCTACACTCTATACTCTTCTTCCAAGCATACAAGGCACTTAGCATGTCCGTCTGTATCAGGCATTTTTGCATTACATTCTTCACAGCATTTGAATCTGGTTGTGGAGGACATAGTTGCTGATTCTTAGGAATAGATAGAGAGATTTAGAAGAAGTAAGCAAATATCTCTCACCCCAATGTACAGGAAAACGTTCCTAACAAAGCTGCAGCATGGACAAAAGGGAACTGAGAGGTTTGGGAGGCAATGGCCCTTTATAGCCTCGGGAAAGTGGGCGAGGTTACCATCAAAAGGTTTCTGCCTAATGATTCTAGAAAGTTCTGGAGAGGCTCAATGCAGACGCAGACTGCCAAGTTGTGTGATTCACAAATACTACAAAGAAGTAGTATATTTACCAGATTTGCAGATGACACCAAATTGGGGGAAGGAGAGGTAGTTAATACTCCTGAGGACAGATTCAGAAATCAAATACTAGCAATAAGGTAACAGTTTCCACTCCACATGAGGGCAGCAAGTTATCTTAGAGAGTGTACAGCTGGATGAATGCTACAAGTACAGCTATATTCTGCAAAATGTTGGCACCATTCTCTCCCTCTATTGCCTTGGGCAACAACTTTTCTAAGGATAGCAATTGCCCCATTTATAAGACAGGTTAGTATTACCCTATTTACCCAAATCTAATGCTCAGCCAAATTAAGGTGCACATTAGATTCGAGTAAAATAATCTTAGTGCTGAGCCAGAGCGAAAGGGAAAGCTGCTTCCGGAGTCTCTGGAGCTCCTATTTGAGGGCCATCATCTCTAATTTAATTGCCCTGTGTCAATTCCATACGATCCTGGGTTTTGTAGTTTGATGAGGCATCAGCATTCTTTGGCAGAGAAGGCTCAAGACCTTGTCAAATTACAGCTCCCCTGATTCCATAGCATCGAAGCAAGGCAATGAAAGTGGATCCATTCTACAGCATAGATGCACCCCAAGGTTTTCTTTTCAATTGCTCGAAGCTTTGGTGTTCTAAATTACAAAGAGTGCACTTTTTGTTGTTGCGCATTACATTTGACAGTGAATACATTTTTGGTTTTAGGGTTTTGAAAATTGTGGTGCACATTAGATTAGATGGTGCATTAGACTTGAGTAAATACAGTATTAGGCTCACTGACAGCTAAGACCAATAAAGATATCCATAAGGACATTTGGTTCACTGAGTTAGCAAGGACGTCTTGATAATAGTTCAGTTTCATAAATGCTATTTACTTATAAATATGTTCTATGGCACTCAAAATTGCACATTCCCAAAATTATGTGCAGCTTGGGAGTGCTCTTGGATCTGTTTCTCCAAATATCAGCCCAAGTAGATGTGACAGTCAGGAGTGCTTACTACCAGCTTCGGCTGATATGCCAGCTGTGCCTCTTCCTAGATTTGGAGGACCTAAAGATGGTAGTGCAAGCACTGGTACCCTCAAGGTTGGACTTCTGCAATGTACTTTACAGTTGTATCAAGTTCAGAACCTCCAGTTGGTTCAAAATACATCAGCCGGATTGATCATAGGAACATCTAAGAGTGAGCATATTACACCTATCCTAAAGTCACACCACTGGCTGCCAATTAGATTCCGGGCAAAGTACAAGATGGTGGTTTTGACCTTTAAAGCCCCACATGATTTGGGTCCAGGTTACGTAAAGGATAGCCTTCTCCAGTACAATCTGCCCCGAACATTTAGATCCTCTGGGGGTACAGTTACTCCAGTCTGACAGAACCCAATTGATGACCAACCATCACCCAGAGGAGCTTTTCATCGGCTGCCCCAAAAATGTGGAATGACCTACCGGAAGAGCTTCAACAGCTAAATGAGCTATTGAAATTTAAAACCCATTTGAAGACTTATCTCTCCTGGTAGGCCTACCCAGCTAGTTTTAAGAATGAATATGAAAATTGTGTCCTGTGTTTTATTACATTTTAATATGTGTTTATAGAATTTTTGCAATGTTTGTGTACTTTGACTGTGCTGTGACCTGCCTTGAGCCATGAGGAGAGGTGGGTAGGAACTAATAATAATAATAATAATAATAATAATAATAATAATAATGTTAGAGGTGAAAATGTATTCTTCTCCAGATGTTGATAGATTCCAACTCCTAGTAGGACCAATACCTTTAGCCAATGGTAAGGAATGTTAGGAACTACTGTTCACCAACATTTGGAGGTAAAGTATTAAGCTTGGTGGGATTCCAGAGCAGATCCCAAAATGAGAGTCTTCTTTCTGCTCACCTATGAACAGCAGATAAATTAAATAGAACAATCTTCAGAAGTGAATCAATTTCCAGCCACCAACTCCCATGCATTTTTATTCACTTGCTTAGATAATACATAAAATGTTGATAACAGAAACATCTGGGAATTGTAGAAGTGAGCAGGGAACAAGAGAAAGCAAACAACACTTTTCTCCATCAGCAGTGAGAAACCCAGAACAGTTACATGATAAGCTTGTCCTGTCCTGGGGGTGAGCATATGTTCTTCACAGTGTCCTAGACTTTGCGCTACAGCAGCTATTTATGAGTGGGGACAGAAGGAACTGTGCTAAATTGGTTAGACATAAGGTAGCATTGGGAAGGCCCAGATTCAAACATTCATAGTCATGCAGGTCATTGTAGGATCTTGAACTAGTAATTTTCAGTCCAGGTTACATTGTATGAGTGTTGCAAGGATGGGGGTAGACTACTTTAAGTGCATTGGAGGAAAGTTAGGATATAAATTGGAATAAACAAATATTCAGTTATTCTGCCTATCACCACTGAGCAGATCTGTATGCCTTTAAGGCAGAACTTTCTAAGCTTTCATATTGGTGACACACTTTTTAGACAAACAGTATTTCACAACACAGTAATTCAGTTTTAGTAGCAAACTGCAGGCTAAACCAACCCCTTTGCAGGAGATGAATATAGACTGTAGTAATGAAATGTATGGAGACACAGCATAGCTCATGAAATTTTTTCATTTATATTTTTCAAATATATGATATATTGCTTATTTCACATAGATTCAGAAATGCATTATTACATTCATGGGACACACCTATGCACTGCAGCTGACACATTAACATGTCAGTTTGGAAAGTTCTGTCTTAAGGCACTGTATTTAAGATGGGGACAAACATGATAAACACTGCAATCTTGTTTATCCTTGTAATAAATACTATATTCAGCTGGCATACAGAGAATGGCATGCTTACCTATTACATTTATATTTTGCCATCCCTGCTGTTCAAGGAACTCAAGGTAGTATACAGATATAGTTCTCCCCACCACTACCACCTATGTTTCCAGCATTGCACTTTAAACAGGAAGGGTCAGTGGGGTTTAAACTGAAAGGTTCTTAGAGCCTAGGCGTTGTGCAGCCATTAGGAAGAAAAAGTGGTGGGTAAATGGGTTACAAATACAGCTATAAGGCAGAAGAAGTGTTGGGAAAATGGGAAACACATCATCATCTGGACCTTCCCCTCTAAAACTGAAGCAGGGTTTCACAAATTACGGAGGACTACTGGACAATAAAAAAACATATTCAAAATGATTTGTGCCATACTTCAACCCAAACCTGATACACTAGGGATGTGGCTTTCTGAGGATTGTTGGACAGCAGTTATCATCACTCATAGCCAGCCTGGCCAGGGCTAAAGCATAATGGACATTGATATCCAACATCTGGAAGGTCACCTGCTCTTCATCTTTAAAAATGTGTACGATACTGGAACTGAACTCTTTTAATGTGTAATGAGAGTGTCATGTAAAGAATGCCTCTCTCGCACAGCAGGGACTAGCTTCACATCTGGATTCCACTGAATAGTTTCAGTGGTCTTCCAGTGAGCAATTGGGGAGTGGAGGAGGTTACGATTTCCAAACACAACTGCTCCTTTCCTCAAAAGAGGACACAATCCTATTCAAAACCAACTAAGAACATACAGGAGTGGTGAAAGGGAAAGCTGTGCCTTCACCGGGAACCCGTCTTTAAGCATCTCTGTTGTGCTAGGTCACAGGTGGTAAGCCACTTGCATAAGGATACCTCCTTATGCAAGAATATAAAACGTTCAGTCACTAGCATAATCTAGAGCAGTTGTTCTCAACCTGCGGGTCCCCAGGTGTTTCGGCCTATAACTCCCAGAAATCCCAGCCAGTTTTCCAGCTGTTAGGATTTCTGGAAGTTGAAGGACAAAACATCTGGGGAATCACAGGTTGAGAACCACTGATCCAGAGTTACATCGCTGGCATAATATCCCAAATGGATTGCGGTCTTAAGCTAAAATGGAAGAGGCAGGTAACTTGTGGGGCTCCAAATGTTAAACTGCATTTCCCACCAGCCCCCACCACATAGCCAATGATGTAGAATTATTTGAATGACAGGCCAGTATTATCTAGAACAGGGGTCCCCAAACTATGGCCCATGGGCCACATGCGGCCCATCAAGGCCATTTATCCAGCCCCGCGGCTCCCTCCTCAGCTGAGGAAGGCGCGTGCGGCACAAAGCAGAAGGAGGGATAGGCACGTGCCTTTCCTGCCTCCTCACGTGTGCCGCATGTGCCTTTCCCACCTCCTACCCCGCCTGGTGTGCGCCTTCCAAAGCTTTGCTTGTGCTAATAACAATATATTAATTATTATTTAATTAATAATTAATTA
>NC_085842.1:289127023-289174523 GCF_035594765.1 Anolis carolinensis | reverse complement strand
AATGTTGTAGTGCTACAATGCTGTCATAGCCTTGAAGGATCATTCTTCTCTCAAATGTCAATCTGATGTTAGCAAAGGAGCAAGGGCTGCAAGAAAAAAGCCTCTTTTAAAACAGTTTCCCATGGCACAAACCTATAGAGCGACATCATTCAGTAAACCACCACAATGCAATTCCATTTAACCTGCTTTGTGTGAAAAAGCCCACAGATTTTCAATGTCAGGTTGTAACAGAGCCTCTCCAGCAAAAAAATGCAATAAAGCTTGAGCTGGGAAACAGCAGGATTCCACTATAGTCAATCTGGTTATGACCAGGGGTGCTTGACTATAAGAAGCTAAAGAAATATTTTCCTCCAAACTCCTATACTGAGTATATGTAAAGAGAGAAAAGAGCAGATAAGTCTATCTCACTATTCTGTTCCCACCATACAAAAATGCAACAATCCATACATTTGACCAAGAAAATGTAAATAATAAGAAATGTGAATGCTGGTGAAGGAAAAAGTAATCCTTTGATGTGTTTTGGAAGAAGCCTTCAAATAGTTTCTTGAAGCCTCCAAATGTGTTGCCTTACTTATGAAAGACAACTTAGAGCCCTTCCAGACAGGCTCAAAATGCGGGATCTGTCTCGCTTTTTACCCAAGGCATCCAAAGGATGCCTGAGGCAAAAGGGAATTAATGCAGAGTAACGCGGGTTTTCCCAGTTTACTCCGCTTTAATGAAATACCTCTAAAGATCTGGACCTTAAGCTAAGGCCCAGGTCTTTAGAGGTGAGGGCCCTGTGGGGACTGACCCCCAGGACTGTTTCCGCAGTCCCGGGGTCAGTCCCCACAGCCATCCCAAAAGCCTGGAGGAGTGGGATGGCACCCCTTCCCCTTCCAGCCCCCATTTGCCCCCCAGACATACCAGAGGGTCCAGTGAGCAGCACAAGCCCCTTTCTACAGGAGTCTGGATGCAAGAAAATGGTGTGTCAGGAGATGGGGGGAGGGATTTCACTCCTTCTACCCACCCCCCACCTCCTGATGTTATTTTCTCACATCAGGAGTCCTGTAGAGAGGGGCCTGCAATGCCCAAAAGCCCCTTAGTAAGTTTTGGGGGCAAAATGGGGGGGGGGGGGTGGATAGCATCCCAGATCAACCTTTGATTGACCCAGGATGCCATCTAGCCACCCCTCCCAGGAAAGTCTGGAATTTGGGTGGGGTGGGGACTAGAACCTGAGAGGAAGTTTTAACCCACATCCTCTTGGGTTTTAGCACAGCGTAGAAGGCCCTTACTTATTTTCATACACACCTGATTGCTTCATTTTTATGTTGTTTATTCTCATTTTTTAATTGATGAAACATGTGGAACTACTCTTTGTTTGTAGTGTAGAAACCTATCCTTATTCTTTCTTCATTATTTATGCATTATGTTAAAAAAGTAATGCTCAGAAACATAGCAATTCAATGAAGTTTATTATTAGATGGTCCCATACATACTGGATAGGGAATTATGAGTGTTGTGGTCCAAAAGGCTTTCCAAAATCTGGTTCTGGGTTGCTACTACATCATTTTAGATTGTGCAGAGATCTACAAAGATATTACAGAGTCTTAATGCCCAAGAAGATTTATGTGTAAAGAGATATTTTGGTCAGACGGTTCTTTAGTGTAAGGATACAATGCCATCTTTCCGAAGACCTAGATTTGATCACTGCCTGAAATCCATGATCATTTCAAACGCCTCCAATGAATTAGCTCTAAATATGATGAATATAAGTTGATCTAAAAATGTAAATTTAGGCAAAAGCAAACTGCTATTTTCCAGCAGAATGTGAGTACTGCATGTTCTGTTTTTTGGTGGAAGAGATTTACAGTGCAACCTTAAGTCTAATTTCTATCAACAGCACTGAATGAAGTATTCCAAGGCTTAAAGCCACAGCCCAACAAAAATAAATAATTTCTAGGACTGTGTCCTTTATTAGATTCTGATATGCTTGTAATATAACAATAACAACAACAATTTTATTTCTTACCCACCTCTCCTTATGGCTCGAGGTGGGTTACATCATTGCTAAAACACATAATCATCTAAAAGCATTATATAAAATACACATACTAAAACATATTTCTACAACATACATATTAAAATACACAGAAGAAAAATTAAGGATAAGACACAAGTTTAAATTCATGATTAAAATATATTATCTCTCGAAAAGTCCAGTTTTATGTAGAATACTCCTTTGCCCTGCAATATATTTGTCAAAGTATGACAAAATAACAGCAATAAGAGAAATACTCTCTCTTCTTATTTTGCCGAATACGCTTCTAAACTGCTTGTGTATACATAACCCATGGGTTATTCTCTTTCTCATTCCTTCAACTGTAAATTTTTTATTGTTTTCTAAATTTCTATACATATTATATAGATCTAACTTAAGGACTAAGACTCTGGGGACCAGAGTCCAAAACCCCGCTTGTCCATAAAAAAACCTTGGTCAAGCCACATTCTCTCAGTATCAGAGGAAGGCTAAAGGCAAACCTCCCTTTCAATAAGTTATGTCAAGAAAATTCATGATAGGTTAACCTTAGACTTGCTATAAATCAGATACAACTTGAAGGCACCCAACAACCCCATAGTAAATCTCATAGTGAATATATTCACATATTTATTTGAACAGATTTATATTCAGGCCATTTAAAAACCTTACTATTATCTTTCTAGAAACCACTATCCTCTACTTTAAAAAACCATCAAAAGCATAAGGCTTTTGTGATAGGATCTCTAGCTGACAACTTCATGTGGGATTTCCAAGCCACTGTGTAATAATACTATTGTCAGCTATATAAAGTTGTAGTTGACCTCATCTTCCCAAAAGTAAACCTCTGTTCCATCACCATGATTTATTCTGACCTTGGACGGGCAGAAGATGGTACAATTACTACTGTGGCTTCAAATAATTTAAAGACAGTATTGTTGAATGCCTTCAGGTTATTGCTGGCCTACGGTGACTCTAAGGGAGGCCTTTCATGAGAGCTTCTCTACAAGGCTTGTTCAGAGGGGGGTTGCCATTGTCTTCCTTACTATATTAAGAGAGCGACTTGTCCATGATCTCTCAGTGCGTTTTCCTGGATGAATGGGGATTTGAATGTTGGTCCCCCACAGTCCTTGTCCACATTCAAACTACTACACCATGGCAGCTGTCTGCACCATGGTTTCATTACACTGCACAATGTGATGTAAAGAACAGCTGTGGAAAATGCTCACTGAATTACATTGATTCCCAATATTTGATTTTTAATTATAAGCTACACACATATTAGATAATCTATAGGGAACATGCAAGTTGTCAATTAACCTCTCGGGCCTTCTCTGTGGCTACTTCTAGGCCTTGGAAATCTCTCCCTAGGGAGACTGAGGTCCCATCCACACTGCCAGTATAATTCAGATTGAACTGCATTATATGGTCATATAATTCAGTTCAATGAATTTAAACTGCATTATATGAGTCTACACTGATCATATAATGCTGTTTGATCTGAATTATAATGGTAGTGGTTGGTTTTCATTATGGTAGGAAATTCAAATAAACTGTCCTGGAATTATTTTGAAGAGCCCGTCTATTTTGTGATCCACCCCTGAGAGGGGCACAGTCAGAAAGGAATGCAGTTTTGCCATCAACAATGGGTCTAATGTCCTGATTGCAGTAGATACAATGGGTTAGTCCAAGATAGAAAATGAGTGCTATAGTGTAATGACCATTTCAATAGATGTTGCAAGGGTGAGTCTGGCTGGGGGCATAGGAGAGGAAACCTTTTCCAGATCCTATCAAGTAGAAAACAAGAAAAAGGACCCCGGGTTCTAAGTTCACTGTGTGTTTCCCCCATGTCTCCCATTCCATTGTGAGAGGATTATGATAATTTGAGGGAATGTTTTCTGGAATCTGGAGTCTGTTAGGCAACCTTCCAAGGCAATTTAGGAATAGTCTCATAATTCATATAGTTTACCAAGGGTCCTCAAATCTTTTAAGCTGAGAGCTGGTCCACGGTCCTTCAGACTATTTGGGGGCCAGACTATAGTTTGAAAACAACATGAATGAATTATTATGCAAACTGCACATACCTTATTTGTAGTGCAAAACCCCCCATAAAAGAACCATTTTTAAAAGAACAATTTTAACCAACATACTTACCAGTATTTCAATAGGAAGTGTGGGCCTGCTTTTGGCAGATGAGATATTCAAGTTAATTAGGATTGATGTTGATGTGTGTCTTCAAGTCATTTCAGACTTAGAGCAACCCTAAGTCAAAGGTTTAGGGCAGGGGATGGGTCCATGGCCTTGGAGGACCTAGTTTTGGAAACCCTGATATACACTGACCATATAATGCAGTTTCAAACTGCATTATATGGCAGTTTAGATTGCATCACAGACTGTTCTATCAATGACATACTAGGATAATTAATAATTTATGATTTAATACATACTCTGTATTTCTGTCGAACAGGCAATGAAAATAATGCATATTTTTTTTAAAAAACCTAAATATAACCATCTTTCAATTGGATTTTAAAAATAAGGATATTTTCCTGAGCCATTGGATAAATATGTCTTCCTTCAAAGCAACAAGTTTTAGGGATGCCTTAAGTAATTTACTTTTATGATCCTTTATTTAGACCATATGTATGAGAAGCATTTCTGATGCAGATTTGTCACAATTTTTAAAAAACTAAGACGAACATAATGTTTTATATTTTCTCTACAAATGGATAAGTATGAAGCAATTAACTAAGTGGAATTAATTTCAGTAATGCTGCTATGAGGCAATTAGTTTTCTAATTTAAACTAAAAGATGTGTTTAAAAGACAGCACTTAACACTGATAAGTGCTGAGTAGATAAGAGCTTCCCAAAATGATTTTTACTATTCCAGCGCAGTTCAATGTTTCTACTTCCACACCTAATAATTTAGCAACCATGTAAACAGTATACTAAATAAATGTTCATTTAAAAAGTAGGCAGACATATAAACAGATTAATAACAGAATCAAAAGAGCAGTAAACACAACAAAAAGGGGGCATTTTTGTTTCCTCAAGTCATGCTGTTCCAAAAGAGTGAATTGGATGTTATTTTGTTGGGGCTTTGTCTCTCTCTCTCTCTCTCTCTCTCTCTCTCTCTCTCTCTCTCTCTCTCTCTCTCTCTCTCTCTCTCTCTCTCTCTCTCTCTCTCTCTCTCTCTCCCCCCCCCCCCCACACACACACACACACACACACATTTCAGCTCTCTGGTGCTTATGTTTGCCAGATCAGAGCTATTACAAGCTGAAATTTAGAAATGATCCAAGGAGGTGATGTTACAAGGGTGCTTTTACAAAGAAGAGTCCCTGGTGATGCCATTTAGCATTAACTCCACACTTGCACAGTCTGTGTTGTCTGCCTCTCATGCACACAATGTATTCTGTAGGCCAGCTCTTGATCTCAGGTTCTGGTCCTAAACTCTGGAAAATGAAAAATGGGGTGCTGCTGACTTGACAGTCCTGTCTTTAAAAGCATGCAATATATATTATTCCAAGGATGGGACCATTTCAACACAGGCAAGATGTAGAAACAGTGAAGGCAAACTATTAATGCATATACATTGAGTACATTAAAGAGAAAGCTAGGGCAGAAGCTTATGTCTGGAATTGTAGATGTCACAGAGGTGGAATCAGGAAAGATACTAACAGGAATCAGCACCTTTGGGTACCTGCCAAGAACTATGCTGCTATAGAAAATCTGGGGTTAGACCAAGACATTTTGTTGCTCGATGTGAGACAGAATATGGTACAGCTTGTCCTTTACAATCCATGAAATTGAAAAGCTGGCACATTTGCTTTAATTTTGTTTTTATGCTAGAATCTACTACTTCTCTCTTGAGGGAAATGAAATATGCTATCAATAATACTCACCAAAACATAAGAAACTTATGCAGCAAGCAATCTTGTTCTACTCAGTGGCATTTGAAACTTAATGAAACAACTGGCCTCAATGACCTAACAGCACCTGACACTTTCTTATCTTGGAAGCAAAGCCAGAGCAGCCATGGTTAGTACTTGGTTGGGAGACTTACAATAAATACCAGGTACTATAGGCTGAATTTCAGAGGAAGGAACTGGCAAATCACATCTGAGTAAGTGTAAGAAAACCCTGTAAAATGCATGGGGTTACCATAAATTGACAGGTGACTTGAAAGCATAGACACACACATGAAGATATCAGAGCTTATATTATAATGTTTGAAATCAGGTTGAGAATTATGTATTCTTATTTGATTAAATATTATTAACAATTCATGCCAGCACTACAATATTAGCTGTCCCATATCGCCTTTATAAATGGTAGTAATGGTGCTTCCTCCCTCTGCTCCCCCACCATGATAGGCCATTGCAAAAGGACCGACATTATGTTAAGATAAAGTCCCTTCTTGGTGCTGTTCCAAGATGTTGAGCTGCAGAATCATTAGCCTGGTGTTGTGAATTGTTCTGCAAGTTTTGCCTGCTGTGTGGAGCAAGGCTGCAGACCCATCAGTCAGTGATCAGTTATCAGTTCCAGCTGAGCGCCTGCTTAAAATAAGTGAAAGCTGTAGCAATAACCCCAGTCACTACCATACATGCAGGCCTGTCTAGCTGGCATTACTATTAACAAAGAGAGGGAGGGAGAAATAGTACCTCAAATTCTCTTGTAATGGCCGATGGCTATATGATTATCTAAGCATGCATTATTCTAAAACCAAATTTATTAAGCAGAAATCCCATTGAAAAATAAGACTATTTATTGAACATACAAAACACACAAAACAACTATACAATGTAATAAAACCCATATGTATTCATGCTATAGACAAAAAAAAATCACCCAAAATATTGGTCAGGATTGATACCAAAGATGGATAATATTCATAATATATACAGACATGCAGGAAAAACAGACCAGACATTTACCCTTCAAGCTAAACAATGTAGAAACCAATATACCAAACAACACCATATTGTCCTAACAAGCAATAATCCTTAAGTAAGCCTCACATCTCAAATCTGTCAACTAATTACACCACTCAGAATAATACAGGATATTGCCTTACTATATAAAATATCATATCTAGTCTGCATGTTGCTCTCAAGATTGCAAAAAACAACATTTCTCTCTGAGAAGATATTTCTATTTGTTTTCCTTGGTGTTGTGATGGAGCAGTATGGAAAGAGCTTGCAAATCCTAGGTAGAATTCTGGCTTTAGAAAATTCAAGAGCAAATCTTTCCACCCCTACTGCTGAATTTAGTTGAGTCATAATATCTCCCTGAACATATATTTTTGTACATCTCCCTGTATATATACTTTTGTACATTTTTGAACACAGCATATAAACAAGGAAAATATATTTTGTAAAATAGGTCTAATGACAACCATGTTATTAATTTATGAAAAATGAAACATTGCAGCTTTTAGTAATGTTAGTGAAATTAATCACCAGTGTATATTGGCAAAATAGATGGTGTTATACCAATCTGCTCTCAATGGAACTAGGCAGTAGCACTACATTTCAGTTAATACATACTTTTTTGCAACAAAAATATTGTGTCATTTACTCTGTTTTATACGTTTTATATTTGGTGATCCTAAATATTAAGATAAATCTACCCTTTGACATTTATCTGTAGATGGGTTAATAATTAATTGATTCCATGGAGGAATTAAATCCCATGCAAATGTGAAAGATCAACACAATAATAAATGAACTGTTTTTTTTTAAATCTAAGCCTGGAAAAAACCAATTAGAATAAGATTTACTTTGGGAACAGCGAGTTCCTTGAACAAGGCTTGCTATTTGGCATAAATTGGAAATTGTCTGAAATTCCAAATTGTGAACTCTTCCAAAAATCAAAATGATCTGTATGGGTGGCTGAAATAGTGTCATCTTTGCTTTCAAATGATTCAATGCATACCAGGCATGTAGCGGGGGGGGGGGGGGGGGGGGGGGGGGGGGGCTTGAGGGGCTTCAGCCCCCCCCCCCGAAATTCTCAGGGTGGTCCGCAAGAAGGCCTTCCATTTATTATTTAAACTGTTATGTTTATTCATATCATGATCTGATAACCATGCTCAATATATCCCATATGCATGGGGGTATTGGGATAACGATACAAAAGGTTTGCTAGGGTAGACCCTCTCCTGCTCAGACTCAGGCCCCGCCCGCCCGAACCAAAATCCCAGCCCCTCCCAAATCAAAATGCTGGCTACGGGTCTGATGCATACAAACTTAGTTTCATGGGAAAAACATTGAATAAAACTACCATTAGGCAATATGTAAAGATGTGTATGAAACAACCATGAGTTGTTTAGGCATAGGTCCAATCTCTAAGATATCTCATTAATGTATACAGATACAAATTCTGGAATGCAAAACATTTCTGGTCCCAAGCATCTTGGGTGAGGGATATCTGACCACATCTAGACAAATTACGAGCAATCAATTTGCTTAAACCAGCCCATTTCAAACCAAATGTACTGAATAGTAATTAAGCCTGCTCACAATCTTGGGTATGAGCACAATGCTAAACTGGTGTTAACGTAAATTTCTGTTCTCCTCATTCCTACACTGGAAGAAGAGAAAGGAAAGAAAGAGAGCCCAACACTCACTATGGGTTATGGCCATATGGTAATGGTAATCTAAGGCCAAGGAATATTGTGATTTTCAGATGTTCTTTGGCTCCTCATTCACATCAGCTTTGTTAAAGGTAAGGAGTCATAAAGTGTAGAATTAATGCAGTTTGACACTGCTTTAACTGCCATGGCTCAATACTATGGAATCATCAAATGCTATGGTGCCTTATCAAATTACAACTCCCATGAACCCACAGTATTGATCCATGGCAGTTAAAGTAGTATCAAGTTGCATTAGTTCTACAGTGTAGATGCACCCATAGAAAGTAATAGTTAATTAATATCTGTTGGATGACAAATATCTCAGCCCTGCCTGTTTTGTGAAGAACTGCATGGCATTCGAACATCTTGATAATCTCATTTTTTTCAGTGTTTAAATAAAACAAGGGCATGTACCTCAGAGATTATGGGTAAAATTTATAAATACCCCCATATATAAGCAGGATCAATTTCTGTGTACCAAATATTGCTCCGTTCTTGCTATGTTTCCAGCTAAATCCTATTTAAGATTCAGGTGACTGAACTTTTTTTTTCTCCTTTTGCCATATCCCACCCACAATCAAGTTCTTTTAAAAAAAATTAGATTATGTCTTTGCTATGTAAAAACAGTATTATATTCCGCCTTCCTGTAGTTATTTTCCAGGCAGCAATTAATGCAGTGATGCTTACTTCTGAGTAAATGTGTAACTCAGAAGACTGTCACTTTCCTAAACTTGAGAGTAACAGGAGTCTTATGCACAAAGGATTCAGCAATGCCCCATTTCACAAACTCAATCTTTAATTCAGATATTTCCACCAGCATCTAACACTTGTCACTAAATCTCTGCCAATATTGGTTTGATATTGGTTGTAAATGTATCATATTGAAAACTAAATACTGGTAGCTGAATGTATCATAATGCATCATTTTAAGATCTTCAATCTGTGTTGATAAATAGCTTCAATCTCTTACTATAACAGCTATGTATGAAAGTATATAGCACAAGCACTGGCATTTATCTTGAAATAGAACAGATTGTCTCATCAGTGCTTTATAAAGCAAAAATTATACCCCCTCTCAAACATATGTATGGAAAATTGTCAAGCATGATCTCCTAAAGGCCAATTACAGTAATAAGATTTTTTTCTTGACATAGGGAGAAAAAGTCCAGAACAGAGGGAAAATTGAATAAAAGTAGTGCACTCTTGTAGGCTGCGTCCACCCTGTGAGCGGGATTGCCAAATCTGCCCCTCCTGGGATCCCAATTCACATTTCTGGATTTTTTGAGATGGTTATGTTCCTTCTCAATGACATCATCTTTGAGTGGTTCCCCAATTCATGTAAAACAGGGTTTTTACCATTCTGGCCCCAACTTTACTGCCATATAATACAGTTTGAAACTGCATTATATGGTCAGTGTAGACTGGGGACCCATCTACACTGTCATATAAGCCAATTTCAGAACGCAGTTTCACTGCACTTAACTGGATTATCTGAGTCTACATTGCCATTGTGGCTTCACATAATGCAGTTTAGCTGTATTGAACTGCATTATGTGAGTTTACACTGACCATATCATGCAGTTTCAAACTGCATTATATGGCAGGTAGATGGGGTTCCACTGATGCTGAAATACTTCTCCTAACTTATTAGTAACACTAAAATATGATAAGGAAAGCATGCCTGCATTTCTGATCTCACCCATCGGTCCATTTTTCTTTGGATTTCATCCGGTATTGAAATACAACCACTGAGATCTGAAAACTTGTATTCTCCATGTTCTGATTAAGATATTTGGAATCATTATATCACCAATAAATCTACTACAGAAAGATGTTATTTGGAGGTAAAGTCTTGAAAAATTGTTTTTAGGATTAATTGACTATCAATATTTTGTCTATCTTTGGGGGGGGGATCACATTATTGTTTACATCTTGCACTTTCCCATAGTTTGCAACTCAACACAATTTACAGCAGATTAAAAAATCAAATAGTTAAAATTCACAAAGTATAAAAGTTATAAAAGCAATTAAGCTATCAAAAAATCTAAAACCAGTTAAAATCTGAACCATAACCAGTAGCTTTGCTTCCTTGCATAGTTTGCTTCCAATGATGTCCCCAATGCATTACATATGGCAACTGAAAACTGCTTCATTCATTCATTCATTCATTCATTCATTTCCCATACTTGTATCCCACCCTTCTCACCCCAAAGGGGACTCATGGCAACCTCACAATTGGCAGCAATTTGATGCCCAACATACAATTCCAAAAATAACAGATGAATGACAGTGGTGCTGGTAATAATGGACTCCCCATGTGATTACTTATGTTTTCTGTTCCTGATGATGGAAGTAAGTCTCTCTGTTTTGTGTCAGATTCTGCCTCAGAGCAGGGTTCTCTGAAACCTTGCGGTCAGCACATTGGCAATCATTAATTGCACGTCTGTTGCGTCAAGCAAGGTCTTCCTTTCCCACCAATAATAATAGTAATAGTAATAATAATTATAATTATAATTATTATACCCCACCCCATCTCCCCGAGGGGACTCGGGGCAGCTTAAATAGGGCCAAGCCCAGGCAACAAGCAATATAAAACTCAACAATAAAAACAAATCATAAACAAATAAAATCACATATAGAATCACTCCTAGAACAAGGCTGTGATTTACCAGAGTATAGAAACACAGTTTTAAAGTAGCAGGGACAGGTACGAATAGCAGTATACAGTTTCTTTACTTATCAGAGATTCGGTATATAAAATCAAAGGGAGGTACTATAGGTCCCACAATTAAGCCTAAGTGTTTGTACCAGCACATAATTGCTAAGTAAGTACATGTCTTATGCTCATAGAGCAAAATACATGTTTAACAAAAGTATAGCTCTAACACAAACTGTAACAAAATACTGACAGAATTATATTTTATGTATAGTATGCCAACTAAATCTACTTCAGGCTATCAAGAGTTTTTTTCAGCCATCAAAAATATGCCTTTTGTGTTCTGTTTTGGCCTTTACATGAGTTTGCCACTGCACAACTTCATATAAAGGCCGCCACCACACAAATATGACTTTACACAACTACAAAGCTCCATGTCTCTGGGTTTGGTAGTCTGCAAAGCCCTCTTTCCAGTCTTAGTAAGAATAAAAATTGCGTGATAAATATTTCTGTTCCTATAGCACAGGATATAAATGTGTTGGCATGATTAATATGTGTGGGCAGCTGTCTTGAATAATTGGTTTCGTGAAATAATTGATGTGCATGAACCATATGTACCTGTTGAACCCTGGCTCAACTTTACTGATGAGTTTGCCTACTAAGGATTTGCAGTTCTCGTTTAAATCCCTTCCCAGTTCCCTTTCCTCATTATTTTTAAGGAAGGGGGAAATATATCTTATTTGTAGGTCTCTTTGCAGCAAACCCAGCTGAGCTGAGTTGAGAGAAGGTGTGTATTGGAAGTGTTGCTAATGTAACTGCTATGAGTTTTCACCCAAGAGCTTTCTACTTCAGGTAGTCCCAATTGAGCAATATTTGTCACAGTTTGTTCTCCCATCTTGATCATTTGTCTATTTTTTCACCTGTGCAGAACCACTATGAATTGTCAGGCAAGGATAAAAGCAGAGGACCTGTCTGTAGAAGGAATACAGACATGCTTCTGTCCTTTCTCATTCTGCAACATGTTCCACACATTCTAATCATCTTGCAAAGTTAGAATCTGAGGTGTGTTTTTCTTCCCAGTTATATGTGTGCTGATGGTGCAATTTAACAGTTTTCAATCCCCCTACCCAATCTTGTCCCAATTCATAATCATGGTTGACTGTGACTAATGCTACAGTCAACACACTTTGTATGTTTTGAATTGGCCATGTGCATATTTAATGCCACATTCTGCTCCACTCAACATGCAACATCAATACAGAAAGTGGTATGGTGTTCTGTTCATTGCGGTGCATCAAATGGCAGCAAGTTAGTGAGTATCAGATTATCTGCTTTGAACTGGATTATATTATAGTGTCAACTCATATAATGCAGTTCAAATCAGATAATCTGGATTATTTCATTTGATAATCTGGATTATATGGTAGTGTAGATCCAGCCTCAGTCAGCATAAATTTCTACTGCACTTTTTATACTGCATATTTGTATTTCCTGTATTGTACTTCTAATATCCCTCATGCTAGTGAAGCACACAGAACATAAGAAGAGCTTTCCTGGATTGGACCAGATTGTTGCTGTATGCTGCCACATGCTAGCCGCTCTGAGTCCCTTGAGGAGGGAGAGAAGGCGGGATATAAAACAAAGGAAATAAATAAATGACATCTGAGTAGCCAAATTGATGCTTCTAGGAAGCTCACATGGCAAATCTGGAAATACAGGTGCACATTATGACAAATGTAATTAGCATACTCCTAGAAGAATTTATATTCATGTATATACTGATACCCTATTAGTGATGGAAACATAAATAAGTTGTTTTATACATGTAGTCAAATAATACAAATATTTATTGGAAAGTGGCGGGTTTTTTCGTGTCAGGAGCAACTTGAGTCGCTTCTGGAGTGAGAGAATTGGCCGTCTGCAAGGACGTTGCCCAGGGGACGCCCGGATGTTTTGATGTTTTTACCATCCGTGTGGGAGGCTTCTCTCATGTCCCCGCATGGAGCTGGAGCTGATAGAGGGAGCTCATCCGTGCTCTCCCCGGGTGGGATTCGAACCTGGCAGCTTTCAGGTCAGCAACCCAACCTTCAAGTCACGAGGCTTTAATCCACTACGCCACCAGAGGAAAGTGGTGGAAGCAGCTATGAGAATGTGGCAATGTTGCACATGTGGATGCAGAAAGGATACTTTACACAATAGGATGTGTGTTGGGCAGTGCTGCTGTTCTGTGTGGCAGCTGTGTAATTCCAGTGTAACATGTCTCTGCTATCAGATAGTTACACTACACTGAAGAACTGTAGAACTGTGGCTATAGAATGGTATGCCGTAACACAGGGATGGACCACTGTGGTGAATTCATGGGGCCAGTTTGTTTTGCTCCTAAGAACCTTTCAGGCCTAACAAAAATGCCCCCCACCCAAAGTAAAAAGAAAACTGGAAGACTGCAGAAGCTGATTTCTGGTTTGGGATAACAGGCATTTAAAAATGTAAATAGTGCAACTATGTCAAACTTGAATTCCTACTCCTGGATGTTTCCAAATGAATAAGTTAATCTCACAAAAGGGTCGTTCTGGCTCCTTAATATAATAGGACATGGATGGGGGTATGGCATGTAGATAATAGCTAATCGTTGTTGACATACCCTCATCTCCAAACATTTTTTAAAATTCACATTCCTCCAACTCAGGAATGGCCAATGTGCAGTTACCTTCCCTGTTTTTGCACCTCTTCCCTCCTGTCAAGTTGGCTGCTGTAGCACTGAATTCTTGTTGTGGTCCGTGCAGTTCTCACCCGGTAACCAGGGCAGAGTTTTATCAAACCAACACAGGATTGGCCAAGACCAGGTTTACTTAAATGGAGAACTAAAAGACCTTGAGTCTTTTCAAAGCTCTAACAAACAAAACAGAAATACAACATACTGCTGTGGTAACACAAAACTAGATCAAAAGCCGAGAGTACTACAAGGCCAGTTTAGGAGCAAGGACAAACAGTAGCCCAGTTTGCAGTCCAAAATCAGGTGCCAAGAGTTCACTTTGAATAACGTTCTAGAATTCAAAAGTACAAACCATAGTCAGAGTTCCAAAGTCAAGCCAAAGAATCAAGGGTCATAGTTCAGTTCAAATCCATAAGTCAAAACCAGGAAGGTTGTCCAAGATTCATATTCCAGGGTTGAGGAAACAACAAGGTCCAAGACAAGGTTACAGGAGCAGCAGATTCAAAAACAGGTTTGCAGGAAAAAGGTTAGAGTCCTGAGTTTTCATCATCATCATCATAGGCTGTCACTTGTGGCAGAGTATGAATGTCTTCCAAGGGCATATTCTTGGCAATGGCTCTCTAAATGACTATAGAGACCTATTCTCGATCTGGAAGTTTTTTCACAGTGGGGATATACATTTCCAGATGGAAAACGGTCCTGACAAGGGTTTGCTTGACACGCCTTCCTCTTAGTATTTTCTCCCTTTCACCCTCCATTTGTTTCTCCTTCAAATCCACAGCACGGTTGGTAACAGATGGCTTCCAGTTAGAACACTCAAGGGGCAGGGCTTCCCAGTTCTCAGTGTTTATTCCACATTTTTAGGGTTATTTTAAGCCCATCTTAAAATCTCTTTTGCTGTCCACCAACATTCTGTTTTCCGTAAAGTAGGTATTTTGGAAGACTGTGATCTAACATTTGGACAACATGGCTAATCCAGTGAAGTTGGTGGTGGAGAATCATCGCTTCAATGCTGATGGTCTTTGCTTCTTCCAGAAAACTTACACTTATTTGCCCATCTTCCCAAGAAACTTCCAGGATTTTTTGAAGGCAATGCTATTGGAATCGTTCCAGAAGTTGAGAGTGAAGTTTGTAGATGGTCCATGTGTTGCAGGTGTATAACAGAGTTGGGAGGACAACAGAGGTATAAACAGAGTTCTAATCCAGGGAAAAAGTCAAGGTCCAAGTCATGAGTACGAAATTACGAGGTTATTTGCTACTGAAGAGCTATCTCTTCCAGATCCCTTATTTAGCCAGAGATCTCAGCTTCTGCTCATTACCTCAAGCATGTACAGATCATCACAGAAGTCTGTAATGCATTTCTTGAGAAGGAAGGTCAGTTTGACCCCTTCCAAGCAGCTGGGTCAGATTAACCCCTTCCAAGCACCCAGCAGCAGCTGAGCCAAGCCAGACAAACTGTTGACCATGGTGATTTTAGCAACACAGCAATAACCCCCCCCCCCCCCAAAAAGCTACAATTTTCCTGGAAAAGAAAGGTACAGAAGGCCTTAAACCAATCTCATTCCTGAAAACCTACTAAAAGTGTGATTTTGCTGTAAAAAAAAGATATGCACTCCTCATATGCCATGTTTACAAAAGAAATTGAAACTTTTTTGCTGCTACCAGACTGTCAAAATTCAGCACCAGATTGTGGATCTCAGTGGGTTAAAAGTGGTCCACAATGTTCCTCCCATTCATGGGAAGTTGCTTGTCTCTGCTCTAATTCTTTTAAAAAGCCATTTAAAAAGCGATTTTCCATTAATACATTTGTCATACCGAATTCCACACAGAGCTGTGTGCAAGATTATTTTTCTTCCACCGACAGACCTCTGGATTGTGGCTTTTAACAACAAGTTGGAATGTGCATGGAGAATATGCCATCCAGGGAGGAAAAAAATCTCTGTGCTTCATTTTGTTTTATTGGAATCTATAGTATATTTTCTTTATCGCTGACTAGCCAGTTCTCTTAACTGCACCTTTCCCCTCCCTCCTCGCTGTTTGAGAGACCAATAAATACTTAAGTAAGAGCATTACTGTAAAACTTGCTGTACAGGACCAAGATGTACTTACTAGAATAATGTCCCATTATTGTTTCAATTCCATTAAATGTTTACTTTAGTCCTTTTAGAAGACTTTGATGGGTAAAGGTCACTTTTCTAGCCTCGAAGAAACGGGTTAGGAAGTAATTTTCACAGAGTCATATATACTTCTCATTCCTATTCATGCATCCTACTAAAACTTTAACCCTTTGGTCTTTCTTGTGATGGGAAACACAGAAAAGAGAGAAAACAGAAAGTGAAAAAAATGCTTATAGATTATCAAAAGCCAAAGTCAAAAATAGCATTTATTAGCTCTACTACATTTGGAACATCCTAATTCCGCATATACATTTTAAACACAATTTCTTGACAAAATGAAAGAGATTGGGAGGTAATAGCTGTGCACCTAAACTTGCTGCATTCTGCATTGTGATCTTTGGAAGTATGGTTTCCCAAGCTTCATTTCCTCTCCAACAAGGGAAATTTTCTGTGCAACTGTTTTGTGTATAATTTAGAATACCAATGATCCCAAATAGTATTAATACAATTTTTCTGTGCCAGAACTTTAGTATTAACAATGAAGGGTTTCTATAAGGAGGACAGGAGATGGAACTGGAAAGAAATTAATGGGAAGAGGTCTTGAGATAATTTGTTAAAAAGGTAAAGGTAAAGGTTTTCCCTGACGTTAAGTCCAGTCATGTCTGACTCTGGGGGTTGGTGCTCATCTCCATTTCTAAGCCAAAGAGCCAGTGTTGTCCATAGACACCTCCAAGGTCATGTGGCCGGCATGACTGCATGGAGTGCCGTTACCTTCCCGCTGGAGCAGTACCTATTGATCTACTCACATTGGCATGTTTTCGAACTGCTAGGTTGGCAGAAGCTGGAGCTAACAGCGGCCGCTCACGCCGCTCCCGAGGTTTGAACCTGGGACCTTTCGGTCTGCAAGTTCAGCAGCTCAGTGCTTTAACACACTTTGCCACCAGGGCTCCTTTGTTACTTAGTTAAAATGGTATCATATCCCCAGTGCATAGACAGCAGCCGATGGGATGGTCAGTTGACTCTTCCCTCAGTAACGTACTTCTTTTACTGAAATAGTATGTGTTATTTGTATCAGAGATAGCAAGATAGTTTGAGGAAAACTCTAAACAGGTTATATGTTTTGGGAATTACTGCTGTTGAATTTGCATTAGGAATAACTATTCACATTATGCATTCAAGAACCTGCAATGACCAGTAACAAATCCTGATCTCCCCTACTCCTGCCAAGAACAACTTTTATAAAGGCTTTTAAAATTTCAATATAGTTTTTGCTTCTTTTCTGTTGCATGTTTTTCTATTTACCACTACTTATCAGCACATCCATGTATGTAACTTTCATTTGCGTTAGTCCTGCCTTCTGCTTTCAAATTTGGCTACACTTTCAGTAACTTGGCTAGTTTCTGGCTCAGGTTTCTAGTCCATCCATATATTCCCCTTCTCCTAATATTTTTGGGTATTTCAAATTTAGATTTGTATTACTTACTGAATATTAAAAGATAAATAGATAGATGCCCTGAGAGAAAGAGGCAGGGAATAATAATAATGATGATGATGATAGATAGATAGATAGATAGATAGATAGATAGATAGATAGATAGATAGATAGATAGATAGAGATAGGTTTTGCCACTAAGCTTTTCTGTTATCCCATTGTAACTCTACTCAGGATGAGCTTACATGTTGTTTTTCACACATATATTTGTCTTTTTCCATTTCATTTCCCATCATTTCAGTTCACTACAATTTTTACTTCTACATAACCTGCATTACTATTATTTCTCTACCTTGCAATTAAGTTTCTGAATATGGTGTGTCTGAATCTTCTGCTCTTCCCTTACATAGAAACACTATGGCAACTGCATTACAATAAGCTTGCCACACAAACACCTCCAATCTATTTTCTGCCTTAATATTGGCATTATTCTTCTGGGTAACTGCCCACACATTGATATCACATTAGGAGATTGGGAGTATGCTTGAAAACAATGCCCACTTTATAAATTACAAACAGGGATGCATAGAATGAATACCACCATGCATTGTCCTAGTACAATATTCTGATCGAATCAATGTGAACAGTTACCAATAATTTGATAAGCAAGAGTAACATACACTTAGTTAGGATCCCCCCCACCTCCCTACAGGACAGGTGGTGTGACATACTTGGTGCTCCAATAGAAGGGAATGGCTGGGAATCTATCACTACTGTCTACCATTCCAAATCCTGCTGCTTGAAGCTTCATGCACTGCATGCTGCCTAATGAAAGGCCCCTTTCTTGCTGCAGTACTTCTAGTTTAAGGGCTTGTCTGGTGGAAAACAAATTGTTTTGGCATCACATTTTCCTGTTTGCATTGACCCTGCAGTGACCCTGTTAGTACCATACACATCATAGTGAGATCACCATAACCAGCCACATATGTTCCCCTGGTGAACTCATCTCATTGTTAGGAGGCAGTCCACATTTCTGATCCTTCTCATTATTTCTGGACACATGTCCATGAACTTTTGTCTCCCCCCCCCATCATGCATGTGGACATTTTGCTCCTTGCGAGTAAGGGAGGGTACGTGACCCAGCTTCGCCACCGCTCTCCACAACTTGTGAAGATGCAACGGAACCGGCAGGCGAGAGGAGGACGCCTCGGTCCGCGGCTGCATCTTTTTTTTTTTTTGTGGAGCCCCGGTGGTGAAGTGCGTTAAAGCACTGAGCTGGAAACCAAAAAGTCCCAGGTTCAAACCCCGGGAGCGGCGTGAGCGGCCGCTGTTAGCTCCAGCTCTTGACAACCTAGCAGTTTGAAAACATGCCAGTGTGAGTAGATCAATAGGTACCACTCTGAGGGGAAGGTAACGGCACTCCATGCAGTCATGCCAGCCACATGACCTTGGAGGTGTCTACGGACAACGCCGGCTCTTCGGCTTAGAAATGGAGATGAGCACCAACCCCCAGAGTCAGACATGACTGGACTTAACGTCAGGGGAAACCTTTACCTTTACCTTATTTTCTGTTAAGTCAGGGTGTACTTATACTGATATACTGATATGTAAGTTTCTGTACATATGAACCTTCCTTAACAAATATTAAAGTTCAGCCCAGGAAAGAACCACTTTCTGATGGGAACGCTCACCTCCCACTAGCCATTTCTGCCTGCCACTAACTCCTTTCCCAACAACACAGTGAAGCAATACCTCTTGGCAAGCCCGTAGCCAGGATTTTGATTTGGGAGGGGCTGGGATTTTGGTTCAGGGGGGGGGGGGGCTGAGTCTGGATGTGAGAGGATCTACCCTAGCAAACCTTTTTATATCATTATCCAAATACTCCCATGCATATGGGATATATTGAGCATGGTGATCAGATCATGATATGAATAAACATAACCGTTTAAATAATAAATGTAAGGCCTTCTCGCAGACCACCTGAGAATTTCGGGGGGGGGGGGCTGAAGCCCCTCAAGCCCCCCCCCCCCCCCCCCCCGCTACATGCCTGCCTCTTGGACAGCTGGCCATACACCAGGAAATTCAGATTTTTTGTAAAACTGTGGAGTAAACAACGAGTTCGTTTTATGAACAGGATTAAAGTCCAGAGAACTATATTGAAAGTAAATTGCCAAGAACATTGTGTGACAAGACTGCAGTATCTAAAAGGTGAGTATGATTTTTTAAAGTCTGTGTATAACCCTTGTTCTTGATAATTCAGAGAAGTGCCCTGAACTGTAGTTTACTTTACATTTAGGTTCAACAGAATGCATCTGAAATCTCAGCAGAATGTTATGCTCTCCATGAGCCCAGTGTTGTTCTCCATGAGTCCTTCCTCAAATCAGGCATTTCTAAGTTAAAAGAACATCACAGTACTAAATTATTTTATTTTATTATTCTCACTGTTACTATTACTATCATACTACAGCCAAATATTACCAAGGCGCCTCACAACATTTTGCTGCCCCCGTGATACAGCAAATAGAATTCCTTACCCTCTCAGGTCAAGGTACCCAATACCCAACCCCAAATAATTTAACACCTAAGACAAGAAATTCCATGCATCAATTTTCCTGACCCTAACAATCAAAATGCAGAGAAAATAAAGCAAATAACTAACCATTTAGCGCACTTTCTTGATACTCAAATTCTGCTGCCTCCAACTGCTGCCTTTCTCTGCCTGAAATTAGGATGGGCTTATACTACTGTTATGACTGTTTATATATTTTATTGAAAGCATTTCTGTATCGACTTCCAAACCACAAGGGTTCCTGAGGCAATGAACAAATAAAAACAGTTAAGGATCACACATGCAGGTCTCCCTTGAGAAAGAGACAGTTGAACTAGTGAGGAGACGATGAAGAGAAATCCCATTAAATAATTGTTGTTGTGTGCCTGCAAATCGTTTCCAACTTATAGAGGCCATAAGGCTAATCTATCATGGGTTTTTTTTTGACAAGATTTGTTTATAGGGGGGTCGCCATTGTCTTCTTCTGAGGCTGAGAGCCCATGACTTGTCCATGGTCACCCAGTGGGTTTTGATGGCTGAATGAAGATTTGAGTCCTGGTCTCCCTGTGTCCTACCTAGTCCAATCCTCAAAGAACTACACCACACTGGCTCTTTTTAAAATAATACACCACTGAAGCAGCCATATAATTCTCCCTCTATTATTTCAGCTGTTCAGCTATATGCTCCTGTAGCAGAGATCTTCCTTCTTGTTAAATACAAAAGGAGAAATCCCTGCCATTAGACCAGGGCCATAGCCAGAAAAAAATTCTGGGGGGTTGAAACTTTTTTTAACAAATCATGAAGAGTAGTTCCATAATGCAAAATAATTTAGAAATCAGGCTCCATCAATAAATTTCAGTGGGCACTCATGGGAATTTGGTTACTCAATTAAAATTCATGAATAAACTAGGTTTTTTTTAACCTGAACATTTGGGGGGGGGGGAATTGAACCCCTAAACACACACACCCCTGGCTACAGCCCTGCATAAGACCTTACAGATGAATATTTGAAACATCAGAGGAAGAGAAAAGATGAGAGAAGTATTATCTAGCTACTGTATTTCAGTGGTACCAGCATATATGAGGGAGAAGCAGGGCTGAGGGGAAATTTATTTTCAAATTAAGCAGCCAAATTTTGGGCGCCAGATTTTTTAGTATTTCTGTGTTTTAATTTTAGTCTCCACATGTGGCAATCACACAAACCTGGAAGAACCTTTGCCTGAGTGGCATATACAGAAATGATACTTCATCCCTTTATGTATGAAATCAACAACATGTTCCTGTCTGGTAAGCATTGGCAGAGCTTGTTCCTTCCCTAGAAAATATCACCCCGGCTGTGCAGCTCTGTCTGTGTTAGGGCTTTGTGGCCAAAAAGGGAGGATTCCCTTTAGCAGTATTTAAACTTTGCATTCAAGCATGTGATCAGTCAAACCCACACAGATGGCAGCCTGTATCTATGCACTTTTAGACTGGCTTTGTTCAGTATCATCTCTCTCTAATACAATCCGGCTCCTTGGGGAAGAAAAATTAGAATAAAAATGAAGATAATGGGGGTGATTATTTAATGACAATGGGTTAACTTTTCAAAGACAAATATGAGACTTAGGTAGCTAATTATTTTAAAATAGCCCAAAAGAGGGGGAAATGAGTGTAATCTATCAAGTGTTCCTGCCATGCATCCTTCATTCATTTCAGTGGGGCTTCTGTAGTACTTGCGTAAGCTGCAGCTTATTCTGGAAATAATATAGGTTGTGTACTAGTTATGCTGGATGGTTTACATGGCCTGTCTCTAAAAAGTCAGGGATAAAAGACAATGGGAAATGTTTGAAAGTTGATAAATTGTCTCACTTTTAATCAACTGATTTATACTGGCATATATTCATCTGATGTCTAATAAAATGTATTGAAATGATATGACCTGTTTATTTAAGAGATAACTTACAAATATATATGCAAAATATGTGAAATATTTATTATAAGATTATTACACCTTTAGTATTTTTTTCTTTGATAATTCTGAAATATGGAACATAAACTATCCCTTTTAAAGTAACGTAGTAGAACTAAAATGGCTTTTAAAAATGGACAAATTGAAACTCACCAGGTTCTATTTTCAAAAGATATATTGATATTGCTCTTAAGTTCCCACTGAATTGCGTCTCCTTCTCTACCTCAGAACAGAGGATATTGACTTTGATAATATAATACAATTCCACGAGATTCTTCTCATCGAAGTGTGTCATTAATCACAATTTGATTAATGTGATTTAAGTCAGTTGTGACTGATTTAAAATTCATTGCTTTTAATGTGTCTTCTAGATACTCCATGTATGACTAACTCTAGAACCACGCCTATGTGTAGAAATGAGCTTTAACTAGTTCTCAAGAAATCAATGGAAACACTCGATATTGCACATCCCCAATTATAGTTATCTATCTTTATGGAATGAGATTAAGCTGAGTAACTCTAAAGGGGACTGCCTTTGGGTTCTCTTAGACTCAGTTAGTTGCAATGTGCTTCTCTCATATTTACCACATTTCTCAACTGGAAATCATCAGAGAGCAAAAATTATGATATACACTAACTCTTCTATTTTGTCAAGTCTGGAAGTGTCCATCCATATTACCAATGACTTCATTCATTTTTAATGACAGGTTTAGCATTGCAAATAAGACCTCATTGTGGGTGAAATATGGTATGGTGAGATTTATAGATATAATCAAAGGTGGCTATGGTATGAGCCAAAGTGACATCAAACAAAGGCATGAATCATGAAACTCTTCTGTGCTTCCAATATTTCTACTCAAAGCTTTTTTTTTTTTGTAAACAATAGACTCAGATATTGAATATCAAGGGATTCTCTAGATTTAAGAGATGGTTAATGCTGTAAAAAATAGCAAAAAGCAAAAAAGTTTAAATGAGTTCTGTGTTAACATAAAAGAAAAGCCTAACACATATTTCATGGCTAGCTGTGTGAAAGATAAACAAGATACGGTAACTCCATGTATTATATGAGGAATCAGTTCAAGGACCATTTGTGTAGTACAATTTACTTGTAATCCAGAACCCTATTTACTCACCTAAAATGAACTAAGTTGTGGCATTCAAGCCAAAGCATACAATATAATCATTCTGGAGGGCCTAGAAAATGCCTAGAGAAGTGTTCTGTTTAGGCTTCCAATGCGATTGCAGCAGAACGTCTTGAGACACGGTGGTGCTGAAAAACAGGTGGCTGTTTGGATCCTTTTTGGAGAATTACATGTGAACCCAATACATGTTGGGTACACTTCAAGTAGAATACAATAATAATAATTCAAATAATTAACAATTTGCTGCCCTTTTATGACATCCCAAACCTGTTGCCTCACTTTGCTAATGACAGGGCTCGTCACATAAAAATGACAAGACCAAAATGATTTCTCCCTTAAATCATATGCATGAAATAAACAAACCTGGGGTGAGGGGAATGTGTACACAGGAGTGATCTTTGTTTGGAAGGGCTGTGAATTGATTGATTGATTTATTTAGTTTTGTTGAACAGAATTAATTCTTGAGTTCAGAATACAGTACTTTAATTCTAATTAAATATCTGTTACAATAATTCCTGTAAGCCTGAAATCTCCTTAGTACAGTTGCTTCACCAAAACCCATGCTGTATTGGAGCCCAACCCCAACATCCCCTTATTTAAAGTGTGGCTTCATTCCATTTCTTCTGGTGTTTTGGGGCTGTTGATTTAAGTACACAGTAATTTGGCTGGGATTTATGAAGGCTCTTAAAATACCCAATGTATGTTCATTTCACCTTGCAAAATCAGTGGTATCATATTATGTTTATTTCTAATTTTTTAGTTTTTTTTAAGTATACTAATTAATTTATTGTTCGCATATTCATGAATGACCTCAAAGCTCTTCTAACATGGTTAACAGTACTATAGTGGCCAGGCTGCCATTTTTGTGCCTTCTGCCTCTTTTGCACTTTTTAAAATGGCCCAAGCCTCCCAATGAGAGCAAACCACATTTTCCCATAACAACAAGAAGCAGTAACTTCTCTAAAAACTTACATTTCTATATTGTGGAGCAAACACTCCTGAGATTAATTTCAGTGTATTTTACTATCTTAATCCTTGTTAGGTTACTCTTGGTTGACCCCGAATAAAGTCTAACTAGGGGTGACCAAAAGATATGTCTATCAACTTTGCTCATGCATTGCAACATAAAAACTGCCTGGAGTCATTGACTATAGGTGAGAATGAGCAAAACTACCCAAGAAAAATATGCTGGTTTGTGGATGCTCATTCACTCCACTTTTGTCTGTCACCTTGATTTTCAGATTGGGCATTCATGGAGAAAAGGGATGTGAACTGAAAAAATAGTGTGTGTCTTTTCAAAGACAGCATCATGTTATGTTTCTCCCTTTACAGAAATTTATGTTACACGGTATTAGACCATGGGCTAAGCTTAATGTAACATGATACATTAAAAACTGCACATCATGATTGCAATGTGTGTCAGCAGAATGAATTGTTATATCAGATCTCTCTTCATCTGTGAGTAGAACCCCTTTGTAAATCATCCACAAAGGGATGCATTTGCTCTTTAATGTGTGTGCATAAATCCCATTTTCTGTTGCTAAACCTCTCCCTCTTCTTAGGGTTGTTTCAAATAGAAACGTGCTAAGAAATAATAATGTTGATGTTTAAGACTACAAGAGCAGAAATATATCTTAAGTCTTTCAACACAGAACTGAACATACATATGCAGCCCAATACACTAATATACAGATGGTAAATATTTGGTCAAGTTGTCCTTTAGATGTTCTTCCAGTCCTATGGGAGCTCTTTATCTGAGAACTGATTTTCTGTGCCAAGAAAAACACTCATGCAATCCCAGCCATGTTAAGTGGGCAAGCAACAAAAGTTAACATGTACATGGTAGGGTTTCCTTTACGTGAAGCAATGTTTAGAAAGACTTAGGCAATTGGGTTATTTGGCCACCATGTATGAAAATTTGAGAACGAATGAACAAAACACGTACAGTCTGCTTCTACAAATTTAACCATCCACAGCTTGAATTTTTTAAATTTAAAAACCAAACCTAGATTTTGCCATATTTTATAAGGGACACAATTTTACAATCCTTTTGTCTATAATGGACCTTAAGCATCCATGTATTTTGGTATCTATAGGGAATCCTGTAACCAAACCTCATTGGATACCAAAGGCGAAATATATTGCTAAATTCAAGTGTACCAGTATGGTTAAAACTACAACTAGTAGTAGGGTTTAATGTATTGAGCAAAAGGTACCCACAGTTTAAGAAGCAGTGTCCTAGTGCACATGAATTAAATGCTCTCCCTGTCCTATGGGGATTACATATAGATTAACCCTGTGGCTGTGAAACCTCCAGAAACAGGAGGAGGTGACTTCTGGATATTTGAGGTGCCAAACTAGACCTCTTCATCCCCTGAGGTCTTCACTGCAGCTACCCGAGATTCAGATTAGAGTTTTCACTAACATTTGGAAGCAGAATGGTGGTAGTTGCCATGAGGATGCCCTGTCTGCTACAGGCCCCTGTCCAATGCCCTCTCCACTTTGAAGCAGTATTTAATCTTTGAACATTCAGCGTCACAAGATTATTCCAATTCCCAGTATTTCATGAACTTCCTTCTACTCACTTATCACAGGCCTTAAGCTATTACAGATGCATGTGACTATAAGTAAAATCAAAATGCCTTACAATGTTCACATAGAAAAAGGTTCTTCAGATCACTGGGGAAGACATTAAGTGCAAACAGCTATCACAAGGTTATAGAAAAAATAATCCTAAATTCACAATTGTGGAGAAAAAGTTCAATACTGTGGATACTTCTTAAATGTGTAAACTTATCACCCATGGACATGAAATCTACCAGCTGCCAACGGAGGAAGGATGATAGACTGCTCTCAATTCTATCAATGGAAGTCAGTGGAATGACATATTTAAATCCCATCTACAGTAAACACAAGTTTACTAAATAAGACACTGATAGGTTTCTCTTAGAATTCCTATCAACAGATTTTTACCATCAGAATACATACGAATCTAACTCCCTAGAAACCTTTAAGCTTTATAATAGAACTTTTGTTTAGCAAGGTCATTGAATGCCTATGACTATCAAGCCACAGTGCCCTCATAGCCTGTGGGGAGAAAACTGTAGATTCATACATATAATTGAGAAATGTTACATCCACAGATTTTTGTGTACTCTGGGACATTGCTTCTTAAACTGTGGGTCCTGACCCCAAATAGGGTCCCTTTAGCTCAATATTGGGGTAATGAAACATTTGGTAACAGTAAAAGATTTCTGAATGCCAGCAATTTGCACAAACAAACACCACCCATTTACACAAATCTGTTAGCAACATGTGGTGGTTACAGTGGGCTCTACAGAAAATGTTTCATGTGTTCTCCACTAAAAGGGAAATCAGCTGTTTAGCAAGCCTTGCAAATGCTGGTTTATTGTCAATAAGTGTTTGATTTGAAACAGGTTAATATACATCTATATACTTGGGGTCATGAAAAAAATTCTCAGGTGAAAGGGGTCAGGAGTGGAAAAAGTTTAAGAAGCTTTACTTCTGAAAAGTATCATGTGAGAGAAAACCCCATTGAAACTAACCATCAGGTTGATGTCACCTTGATAGCATTTTAAATTATTACTTTACCCTAAGCAGAAAAACATAAAAGTTAAGTTGTCCAAATAGTATTGTCAGGATGTGAATCCCCAGCATTCACACCAGCTGAACTGTTCCCATCCTTCCTGAGCAATGGGGGTGGAGATAGCCTAAATGATAAGGGCCATCTGGCTAGGAGGATTGATTTATCGCCTGCTCTGGTTTTCAAGCCTGGGAAAAGACTATAGACAGATAGATGTGAATGTGGAAGGGGGGCTGGGGGGAAGTAGTAGTTTGATATGCTGGGGTCTTGGCGGGAATGGGTTAGTACTAGCTTTAAGTTTATCTTGGCAAGAAGGATTTCAATAAAGTATTTCCACAAAACTACCTGTGTGAGCTTGCATTGTGTCCTATTGCTTCCAAGGACTGACAAGTATTTATATCATCCAACAAATTAATATGAAATACATTTGCAAAAGGACAATGTATAAATCTAAGAAATAAATAATATTAAAACAATTCAATACAAAGAGTATCTAAAACTGATGGTTTAGTTTAAAACAGCCAAGTTGAGCTGAAGGATGCCTTAAAAGCTAGATAAGATATTGTTCACAATTACTTATTAAACAACTACAAGAATATGTAAATTTGTAAGGCTGTAATCCTATAAATGTCTATCTGGGAATAAGGCCCATCGAACTTAATAGGTCTAATCTGTGAGTAGGTGCATAAATAAGTGCACCATTAGTCACGTATGCTTTAAATATAGGCTATGTATAATTCATGGCCCATGGCATCCATCAATATTTAATGTTCACATAAATAAACTGGAAATAAAAACATTTCCCCTTCTTCCCTTTCCCCACCATGTTTTCTTTGCAAAGTCTTTGGGAGGAAAAATATGCTAGTAAGAACTTTAAAGAAAAAAGCCCAACATTGAAACCATGTATGCTTTAGAGCACTTAGATTTCTGTTAGTTAATTAGAATTTAAAATAAATATTTGGTTTGGCCTTGGTTGTGTTCTTTTTTATTTAGTTATTTATTTGTAGGTTTCTCTACAATTTTTCCCGGGGCCTCCTGTGGCGAAGTATGTTAAAGTGCTGAGCTGCTGAACTTGTGGACCAAAAGGTCGCAGGTTCGAATCCGGGAAGCAGAATGAGCGCCCGCTGTTAGGCCCAGCTTCTGACAACCTAGCAGTTCGAAAACATGGAAATGTGAGTAGATCAAAAGGTACCACTCCGGCGAGAAGGTAATGGCACTCCATGCAGTCATGCTGGCCACATGACCTTGGAGGTGATGGTGGACAACGGCAGCTCTTCGGCTTAGAAATGGAGATGAGCACCAACCCCCAGTGTTGGACACGACTGGACTTAACGTCAGAAGAAACCTTTACCTTTACCTTACAATTTTCCCAACAGGCTGGTTGGGATTAATGAAAAACCTAAAAAAATTAAATGGATTGTATATGGCAAATGAATAATTAAAATACATACCTCAGCCATGGAGAAACATAGGTAAAGGCCAAATATGTTCAAATCTGTCCAGGTTTGTTGCCTGTAGACCCCGGCTCCCATTACTGAATGGCAGTAGGGTCGTGAAAAGTGTATGAACATTCAAATACTGGAGTAGAGGTTCTGTTTTATTGTTTTATTATTTGTTGCATTGTATGCTGTCTTTCTCCCTGAGTGGGACCTAAGTGAATTTCTTGATAAAGGGAAGTGAGAGCAATAATTTGGGATTGATTGCTCAGATATTAAATAGTAAATGACTCAGAAGGCAGGAGAAAATGGGAAAAGCATGTAGACAACGTCACTGGAGAGAAGATGAATGGGATGTACATAGAAGCAAAGCCAAGGGTGCACCTACATTATAGAATTAAAATAGTTTGACACCACTTTAAATGTGATGGCTCAGTGCTATGGAATCACGGGAGTTACAGTTTTACAAAGTCTTTAGCCGTCCCTGCCAAATACTGTTGATGCCTCACCAATGATTTCTTAGCGTAGAGTTATGGCAGTTAAAGAGATGTCAAACTTCATTGATCCCACAATGTAGATGTACACCTAGAAAAGGGGATTGTGTGTGTAGATACCAGAAGATTGCTTAAAGAAGGAAAAGTCAAGGAGGAAAAGAGACTGAGGAAGAACCCAGGTACTAAACACAAGGGACAGAAAGATAAAGTAGAGACAAGGAAAAACAATAGTCATAAGGGGTTTGTGACCTTAATTCAATTTCAAATTCCCTTCAGTGAAGCTCAGTACATAGTAATGATGGTCTCATCACATCATACCATTGTTTTTTAACTGATCACAAATAAAACACAAGATTTCTGACCCGACAATAACCTATCATAACTAATACATTTAAGGTCCTTGTGAGGGCAGGGACCTTATACCTGCATCATAACTTCTGTTATCCAGCACAAGTGGCCACAGTTGTGTTTACAGGCGCCAGCTGTAAATTTCCTACACCGTAATTTGATAGTTCATAGTAGGTTTTTAGCTATGTGTGTATTCATCCCTATATGAGCTAAGACTTCAAGGAAATTTTGCCCAGATCTTTATACACCTGTGGCCTCAGACAGGATGGTTTCTCCTCTGTTTCTCTGCCCTTCCACTGTGTGTCCAAGCATTAAAACTTGCTCCAAATATAGAGGAACAAATATTCCCATTTTATTTTCTTCCTACATTCAGTTCCTTTTAAAAAAAAAACTCAATTTCTTTCTGTTAAATTTATGAAGAAATTTGCAAATGGGTTGTTGTGTGTTTTCCGGGCAGTATGGCCATGTTCCAGAAGTATTCTCTCCTGACGTTTCACCCACATCTATGGCAGGCATCCTCAGAGGTATATACCTCACAACCTCTGAGGATGCCTGCCATAGATGTGGGCGCAACGTCAGAGAAAATACTTTTGGAACATGGCCATACAGCCCGGAAAACACACAACAACCCTGTAATCCTGGCCATGAAAGCCTTCGACAACAAATTTGCAAATGTTGATAAGTTTGTTAAAAAAAACCCCTAAAGGTTCAAACAGCTATATTATTCAGATTCTGTAAGAGCAGTTCTTTCCAATATGAAGAGGATCATATTACACCTGCTTAACATGTAGCTGTTAATAGTGAGCACAAAGTCCGGAGTCATTTGGGAGTGTTTGAACTGCATTGTATGACAGTCTGTAGAGTGTGTAGACTCATATAATGCAGTTCAATGCAGTTAAATTGCATTATGAAACTGCATTAAAGGATGGTGTAGATGGGGCCCTAGAAATAAGTCGTTAGGAATAGGTAAACCATGATAAAGATTTTTTTTAAAGTTTACTCATTATTAAACCATTTTGAGTCAAAGGCCAGGCCCCTATAAATGAATAATTTGACATTTTTTTGCCAGTCAAGTACTGTGGTGTGTGTCCTTACTTTGCAAGCAGAAGTCATGCTTTTTTGGAGGTGCCTGCTACCTGCACAAGAGTAAGCCACAGCAATTCTCTATTACTCTGCCAATGGGACTTTCCACTTCACTGGCATTCAACTTGGTCTTGGCCAGGAATCCTTGCTGATCTCTTATAAATCAGCCAGAGATCTAGGAGCAAATTCCAGCCTATCTTCTGCCCTTCCTGGTTATGATCGAATATAAGTCTTATTGGAGTGTTCAAAAACACAAAGGAAATAAAACATGCAGGAAGTTCAAGGAAGGAAACCTTTTCCCCTCTCTGTGACATCTCTATATGTGCCAGTTCTCCCTGTGGTACTTCTGACCTTCTTGTGTTGACAGCACAGGATTCCTGGCTGCAGAGAATAATTGTTTTGTTCAGTTGGGAATTGAATGGGCTTTGGGTCAGATCAGGACATTCTTTTTAGTTATTCTTATGTTATTAAATGGAACAAAGAATCCCTGAAAAGTGCTCTTCCAGACAGGCCCTATTTCCCAGGATCTAATCCCAGGTTTTCTGTTTATCCCAGATTACCTGGCAGTGTGGATTTATATAATCCAATTTAAAGCTGAAAACCTAGGATCAGATCCTGGAATATAGGGCCTGTCTGGAGGGGCCCGCTGTCACAGAAAGATAATACACTGTGCTGAATGTATCACACTAAAAGCAAGGGAAGTTTTGCTGTGATTCTGCTGTTCTGTTATTTTTATGGGGAAATTCTACACATTGGCCCCATCTACACTGCCATATAATGCAGTTTGTACAACAACAAACTAGGGATGAGCTTGTAGCAATGCCTAGTCTGGAGGAAGTCAGCAATGCCATCAGTCAACTAAATAATAATAATAATAATAATAATAATAATAATAATAATAATAAGCCAGCGGACCTGATGGGATCCTTGCTGAAGTCTTTAAATAGGATGGACCTGAGCTGACACAACAATTCCACCAGCTCATTGGAAAAATGTGAGTGACCAAGAAAATCTCAGCAGACTTCAAGGATGCCGCCATCATCACCCTTTCCAAAAAAGGGGAAAGAACAGACTGTGAAAACTATCGAGGTAGGGAAAATCCTCACAAGAATCCTTGCAAACCGCCTACTACCTGTTTCAAAAAACACCCTCCCAGGATCTCAGAATGGTTTCCACCCTTCCAGAGGAACAGTGGACATGATCTTCACTGAACGACAGCTCTAAGAAAAATGCAGGGAAAAAATCAACTCCTGTACATGGCATTCATTGACCTTGCAAAGACATTTGACACATTTGACAGTGAATCAAAGTGCTCTCTGGACCATCCTCCAAAAAAATCAGGTGCCCTGACAAATTTATGAACATCCTGCAGCTCCTCCATGATGACATGATGGCAACAGTCTTGGACAGCAATGGCTCCCAAAGTGACCCATTTAAGGTGGAATCAGGTGTCAAACAGAGATGTGTTATTGTCCCAACTTTGTTTTCCACCTTCATGGCTATGATACTTCATCTTGTTGATGGGAAGCTTTCCAATGGAGTGGAAGTCATATATCAGAAAGATGGCAAGCTATTTAATCTCAGCACACTGAAGGCCAAAGCCAAAACCAAGGTCACAACAACATCTGTTATAGAACTCCAATATGCTGATGATAATGTTGTCTGTACGCATTCAGAAGAAGACCTACAAGCCACTCTAAACACCTTTGCAGAAGCATAGGGGAAGCTCAGCCTCTCACTGAACATTGAGAAAACCAAACTTTCCCTTTCAGCAATCACCAGCCAATCCCTCTGCAATGTCAGAAATACAGCTTAACATTAGAAACATTAGAAACATTTGTAACATTAGAAAATGTTGACCATTTCCGCTACCTTGGCAGCCACCTCTCCACAAAAGTCAACATTGACTCTGAAATACAACACTGCCTGAGCTCTGCGAGTGCAGCATTTATCTGAATGAAGCAGATAGTATTTGAGCATTTGGACATCCATAGGGACAACAAGAAGTTTGTTTAAAAAACTATTGTCCTCTCAACCCTTCTATATGTCTGCGAAATATGGACAGTCTGGAAACATCACACTCAACTCCTGGAACGATTCCATCAGTGTTGCCTCCGAAAAACCCTGCAAATCTCTTCGGAAGACAGGCGGACAAATGTCAGCGTGCTAGAAGAAGCAAAGACCACCAGCATTGAAGTGATGCTCCTACACCATCAACTCTGCTGGAATGGCCATGTTGTCCAAATGCCCGATCACCGTCTCCCAAAGCAGTTACTCTACTCCCAACTCAAGAACGGAAAACGGAATGTTGGTGGACAGGAAAAGAGATTTAAAGATGGGCTTAAAGCAATGGTTCTCAACCTGGGGTCCACGGATGTTTTTGGCCTACAACTCCCAGAAATCCCATCCCGTTTACCAGCTGTTAGGATTTCTGGGAGTTGAAGGCCAAAAACATCTGGGGACCCCAGGTTGAGAACCACTGGCTTAAAGCTAACCTTAAAAACTGTGGCACTGGCACCTAGAATCATAGAATAGAATCAGAGAACTGGGAAGCCGTCGTTGTCCATAGACACCTCCAAGGTCATGTGGCCGGCATGACTGCATGGAATGCTGTTACCTTCCCGTCAGAGTGGTACCTATTGATTTACTCACATTTGCATGTTTTCGAACTGCTAGGTTGGCAGAAGCTGGGGCTAACAGCGGAAGCTCATCCCGCTCCTCAGATTTGAACCTGCAACCTTTTGGTCCGCAAGTTCAGCAGCTCAGCACTTTAACATGCTATGGCCGTATATTCACTACCATATATGGTCACAGTAAGCTCATTTAATGCAATTTACCTACAATGAACCAAATTAGATGGCAATGTAGATGGGGCCCTATGCAATTTGTCTGGGATTAAACCTGCCTTAAACTCAATGGCAGTGTGGATGGGGCCTAGGATAGTAGCTAAAGCCCATTAAATTCAGAAATACAGTAGAGTCTCACTTATCCAAGCTAAACGGGCCGGCAGAAGCTTGGATAAGCGAATATCTTGGATAATAAGGAGGGAGTAAGGAAAAGCCTATTAAACATCAAATTAGGTTATGATTTTACAAATTAAGCACCAAAACATGCTTTACAACAAATTTGACAGAAAAAGTACTTCAATACGCAGTAATGTTATGTTGTAATTACTGTATTTACGAATTTAGCACCAAAATATCACAATATATTGAAAACATTGACTGCAGAAATGGCTTGGATAATCCAGAAGCTTGGATAAGCGAGGCTTGGATAAGTGAGACTCTACTGTACTTTTGAATAGATGCTTACGATTATATGAATAAACCTATTTAAGAAGGCCTATAACTAAAGTTAGAACCACATATGGTAGTGCTGTGCTAAGTTTTTGGAGAATTTCAGAGATAAGGGACAGTCAATCTGTATTTCCCACAAACGAGCAACAGCTTAACTACAAGAAGCGCCTCCAGCAACCAAGCCTCTGGAAAGAGCTACCTGGAACAACCCACTTTCTGTAATCCTCTCTCCTTAGCTCCCCCCTCTTCCTTTAGTGGTACACTCCACGCGCGCTGGGCGGGGTTTGAGAGCGAGAGAGACGGTTGAAGAGAATAACAGTCATTTGTTGTGGCGTCTTCGGCGCATGCGCGGGGGTGTTTGCGTCTTGTGCGTGGCCTACTTGGCGGAGGCGTTGTTTCCTCTTCCGTTACTGCCTCTTAACCCTGCGCCATGGCAGACCCTCGCGTCAGACAGATCAAAATCAAAACGGGCGTAGTGAAACGGTGAGTGTCGGAAGAAGGAGGGTGGGGAAGCTGCCTGGCCTGGGCCGCTCCCTGGAACCAAGCCTGTCCTTGAAGCTCGAGGGCTGGAGGAGGCGCGTGAGGAACCAGGCCCGTGCTCGCCTCGGGAAGGACAGCTTCTCTTGCTGCCTGGCCAGACCAGGAGGGCTATAGTATCCCGTATGCGACATGCCTGGGCAAACTTGGGCCCTCCATGTGTTTTGGACTTCAACTCGCACCATTCCTAACAGCCTCAGGCCCCTTCCTTTCCCCCCTCAGTCAGAGGCTGTTAAGAATGGAGAGAGTTGAAGTCCAAAACACCTGGAGGACCCAAGTTTTCTCAGGCCTGCTCTACACTGTGGAATTACCGCAGTTTGACATCCCTTTGACAGCCATGGCTCAGTGCTAGGGACTCCTGGGAGTTGTACTTTGGTGAGGCACCAGCAGCCTTTGGCAGGGAAGACTAAAGACCTTGTGGAATTACAACTCCCGCAATTTCATAACTTTCAAACATGGCAGTTAAAGATGTTGTCAAACTAAGTTCATTCTACAGCCAATTCCTAACAGCCAATTCTGGGAGTTGAAGTCCAAAGCACCTGCAGGACCGAAGTTTGCCCATGCCTGTTCTACAGCGTTGATATGCCCCAGAATGTTTTGGATTTCAAATCCCGCCCCCAGATTTTCACTGTATATACCTACATAATTAATTTGCGGAGATGGGACCCAAGTCTGAACATGAATTTCACTTATGTGCAATGTATACCTTAAACATGTAGCTTGAAGGCAATACAGTATGTTTTAATACTTTGGTTTGTGAAACAAAGTTTGTGTACACCAGTGGTTCTCAACCTGTAGGGCCCCAGGTGTTTTGGCCTACAACTAGCTGTTAGGATTTCTGGGAGTTGAAGGCCAAAACATCTGGGGACCCATAGGTTGAGAACCACTGATATACACAGATTCATCAAAAAGCAAAGGAATCACTATCTCAGCAAACCTATCTGGACAATACTGGATTATGGAGTATTCTGGATAAGGAATGCTCGGTCTGTACAGTCGTGTAGTCAAAAGTGTGTGTTACCTTGATCTTCGTCGTCTGATGGGTCCAGAAGAACACCGGCTTCCTGTTTTTATCCTTACAACTACCCTGTGGTGTGGGTTTGCCAGTCTGGCTTCTGCACCTGGAGTTTGAGGTGAATGTGGCATTGTGTTCTTGATGTCAGGTCGCCTAATAACTTGAGTAGGTTGAATATTTTTCTGCTTATAATTAAGATTAAGTGTCATGGCCTATGGGCCAGTGTTGCGACTTCCAAGTACATTTTTAAAAGATGGATCCAGTTTGAAATCACTGTATCTCTGCAACCACAAACCACCCACAAATGAAACTCTTACCACTTGAAAGGGAGGGACATAGAGTTTGAAGTGATTACTCGTTGCCCAGCACACAAACAGCCCTAACCCCAGTCATTCACAAAATGCTGGCCCCACAACAAAGTATAATGAGATGTTCTTCCACTTGCAGTTGTTTTTACGTTTGTTGCTGATTCAAAATGGTTAGTAAAGCAATAGCTTCATATTTTATGTATTTATTTATTTCCATCATTTCTACCCCGCCCTTTTCACCCGAGGGGACTCAAGGTGGCTTACAAAACTGGCAATAAATGCTGATACATCATAATACAATAAAATAAAACAGTTAAAACAGTTATAATATACAATATACAGAGTTTAAAACATATGTTGTTGAAGGCTTGATAACTCATTAAATCATTTGTATATTTTTGTATAATTGTGTCATGTTGTGAAATGCATGCAGTCCCCAAGTTATGAACAGATTCTGTAGGTTTGTTCTTAAGTTTAATTTGTTTGTAAGTTGGAACAGGTACATTTTTAAGTGTAACTCCGCCCATATAGATAGATAGCATTGGGAAGGGTTAACACTCCTGTGGCTTTTGTTTTGCTGTCTGCCCTTGTTCAGAAGATTTCACCTCACTTCCTATTCCTGTGATAATTGGATTTTGAAAAATGTGGCTTGTTGTGGAAACAATGATTGGTGTTAAAGCTTCAGCACTGATGATAAAGCCTTTCCCCCATGATAACTCTGTCAGGAGTGAATTTCTCTTCCTAGGGGTACATTTCTCTCATTTACTGTTGTCTCAGCCCTGTTTGTAACTGTGGGTCATTTGTAAATCGAGTGTAACTCAGGGACTGCCTGTTTACTGCTTTGAAAGTGGGCCCATCATTTTGAAACACCCTGTATATATAGCATCTTTAATATGTATTCCAAAAGGTAAAATTGTAAATGTGGCTAGGCATCGTATATGGACAAAAAACTATTAGTTACCTCAGAGTGATTAATCTGAGTTAGAGAAAATTATTATATCATATTTATGTCCCACTTCTCTCTGGATCAACAATCAAAGTAGTTCACGGCATTAAAAAGCAATAAAACCTAAAACCTACAAAATATAAATATTAAAATTGAATTAAACATACAATTACTAAAATCAGTTAAAATTCATTAAAACTAATAAGTCAAAACTGATAAAAAACCAATCAAAACACTCCACAGCACCATACAGAAAATAATTGTTTATGGTTGCTGGTGAAAATATGAATAGTTGACTCAGGAAACAAGACCCTTGATATAAATAGCTTAGTATGTAACAATGCATTCCTGATTCTTTTGGCACAATTGCTAGCATTGATAGGATCATTCCATACAAAGGTAGTTTCACAGGTATGCACAATGCCAACCCTTTCACATGCTTTATACCTAACATAATTATTAGATCTAGCTCCTAAGGGCAATTTATATGAAATATACATTATATATACACTGCTATTTCAAATATGATTGTTTGATTATTTTAATTTTTTAGTATTTATTGTTTTACCTGTATTCTGTTAGCACATAGTGAGCTACCTTAAATCCCGTATTGTAAGAAAAGTGGGATATACATTAAATGAAATACTCAATACATTATACCCAGTAACACATGTACATAAGTAAGATAGCTTTATCCTAAGTATAAATAAAAAGAAAACAAAGTTAGGCTTAGGAAAAGCAATATGAATTAATCTTGGTTGTTTATGTGCCCAGGTGAGCATAAAAGAGTATTGACAAAGGCAATCTAGTAGTAAAAAATGGCAGTCACTGACTGCAACTTCTGTATCAAACATGATTTTGTGCTGAGACTTTCATTTATTAACCACACTTCTTAAGTATATGAGATTACTGAATTCTTTCTTTCATGCTTTCTAGACTTAGATTTTACTGTCTTCCTCCTGAAGACTAGTTGCTGACCCAGTTGTGTAATTACTGTTTCTGAACAAGTGAATGGGCAATCTGTTTGCTGTCACGAATTCACAAGTACTTAATGTGCTGCCTCTGCATGTGAAAAGCCATCTGACTTCATCAGATCAACTTGATGCTATTTAAGAAGCTTTGATAATGAGACTATAATTGGCATTCCATTAGGTGTCCTTTTAATTTTAAAAATATCACACAAGATAGAAATTGAGAACATTAGAATATAACAAATGCCATTTCAGAAGCCCAGAGCTTCAGTTAACTCTAAATCAAATTCTTAAAAGATTTATTTGATCTTTTGTTAGCAAAGCAGTAGCTTGTGAATTGGCCTCCTGATCTAATAGTGAAAAAGGGAAAATGTGGTAATGTTGTTAACAGGAAAACAGTAAAGGTTTCCAATGTATCACTTATCTTAACAGGAGTGTTGCTGATTTGGGTTCTAGCCAGCCTGGAACAGAAGCCTTGCATTGTTATTTAATGTTCGTAGGGGACATTTAGGACTTTTAGAAGATAAAATCTTTTTTATTTCCCGTTTCCCTGAAACTTTCTGACACTCTGCTGTATAGCAGGAAATACGAATAGCACCAGCTATGAACCCCAAAAACTTCATTGCTATATGTGTTGTGGCTGAGGGAGATACATCTGGGCTATGAAGAGATGGTCTTAGTCCTTGCCTTCCTGTGTAGTATGGGGAGTACAGATTTATAACCACATGCAATGCATCGCCTAAGCTTCAATTACCCTTCCAGAATACTATGAAGGACTCAAACAGATTGATTTCCAGCCACCTCCATCATTCATCTCAGTTTTCTTTCAGTGGACATCCTTCATGTTCTATAAGGGCCTGGGGAATTCCCCATATATGCATCTTCAGTTCTTTGTAGTAGTCAAAAACAAAACAAAAAACAAGCCTAGTGGCTTAAAGCTTAGGCAGGAATCCAAGAAGGAATGCTACTGCAGGCACTGGGAACTCCTTGAAATTTCAAAACTAACTTTTAGACACGTGTATGACCCCCACTTTCATTATGAAAACCATGCTGTTTATGTAGAAACCTTCACATTTGTTAATAAAGGAACATGTTAGGCCCAAGAACCTGTTTTGTCATGTAAATCTGCTAGAACTCTGTAGTTTTCATTTGAGGTTCTCTTCTATTGCCTTTTCATCTGCTCTGAAAGAAAGTTTTATGGCACCCTTTCTGTGAAATGTTCTATGAGAGAGATTTTTGTTGGCAACTTTGTTATTTCTGCTGCCAACAAAGATCTTTTTATTTGTCCTGATGGTTCAATCTGTCGTGTAAGTCAAGTTTACTATTATTTTATCTGTTCTGCTGGAGTGTATGGCTTTGTTTCAGTGTCTTGCTTCTGCTCTTTTATTCTTGTGATGGTTTATATATGTACTGTTTCATTATTTTATTGCTTGCTGCCCTGATAATTTTTTACTAAAAGGTCAAATAAAAATATGGAGATAAATCCATACAATGTCTTTTTGATTATATACTCAAACTGGTTTACAGATTGCCATAAATACTGACTTAGTCAAAGACTCTCCTCAAGTTTGTGTCTTTGAAACCTTTGAGCACATAGAAAATAATGTTAGTGAGTGCCAACATGGGGTTTTGAGCATGTCATATCAGACTAATTTTAAAAAAGTTACAAGTTTGCTAGATGAGAATACAGGGAATATACTGTACCTTGATTTTAGTATCAAGTTCTGATGAGGTCCCCCAAGATATTATTGCAGACAAGTGAGTAAATACAAATTGGTTTATTCTTGATAGATAGTAGTTTGATAGAATAAACTCTCAGATATCTAATCTTTGGTTATGCATGCTAGAGAGAAGTGGTAGATGAAATGCCACAGATTTTTGTCCTGGGTCTGGTATAGTTCATTATTTTTATAAATAACCTGGATGAATAAAGTCAGGGTGTGCTCATCAAATTTGCAGGTGATGCTTAAGAGAAAATAGTACCTCATACCTCAGAAGACAAAGTGAGGAGTCAATATGATCTTAACACTGGGCTAATATTAACAACAGGAATAAAGGTAAGGTATACATGTAGGTCCTCAAACCTCTACACCATGTTCATTTTAGTAGAGCAGGGGTCCCCAAACAAAAGCTCACAGGATGGATGCAACCCTCCAAGATAATTTACCAGGCCCTCACCCTCAACTTTAGACTGAGAGTCACCCCAAGTCTGAAATGAAGGCACACAACAACAACAATCCCAATTAACTTGACTATCTCATCAGCCAAAAGCAAGCCCACCCCATTGAAATACTGGTATATTTATGTTGGTTAAATTTATTATGTATTTGATTATTGTATTGTTTTTTCATGTTTTTTGCACTACAGATATTTGCAGTGTTCATAGGAATTTGTTCATATTTTTTTCAAACTATAATCCCCCCTCCAACAGTCTGAGAGACCATGAACTGGCCCTCTGCTTAAAAAGTTTGAGACCCCTGTAGTCAAGTATGTGGCATACAAATAGAATGGTATACAAGTAACATTTGGGCAAGGAGAGCAGTTATTACTCATCAAGGCTTTCAAAACAGTTTCTCTACACAGAACACAATGGCACAGAACATTTTTTGTACAGATATACTGCAGTGACAAAACATAGATTTGTTGAAACAAGTTTGATCCTAATTATTGTGAGCTGTAACTATATATATGGCAGGCGTTGAAACTTGGAGTTGATATAATAGTGTCATAAAATGTTTATCTTGAAAGTCTAGTTCTTCAGTAATTTTGCATCCAAACATGATTCTGGCCTCCTAAAATATTCTGTTTGCTAATATGAGAGCTCATGTATAGTTTACAACTACTGTATTCAGGTTTTGGATGTCCCTGTGTCCCCTTTCTGTACTGCAATTAATACATAACACCTACTTAAACTTTGTTCAGGTTTTGGTGGCGTGAGAGCAATGGGCAAACTTCAGCACAGATTTTTACCATGTAGCAAGTTTATAGTCATCACCACCCATCTTATGCAAACTGAGTGTCATGGTACTGTCTTTCAGTAGGCACTTGCAGAACAGTTCTACAGATGCTAAAATGTGATTTATTCATTGCTTTGCTAAACTTAATAACCAAGCTTTGTAACTAAGTTCCTAGAAAATAACTGCAAATTCAAGTATGGGCAGTATAAAGGAGAACAAATCTCAAATGTATGTCTTTTGGCTATTTCAAAAATGTAGTGGCACTGAAAACTACTGTGAACACAGTAAGTTAGGGGCATGTGAAAATAGCACTGACATTTGCCCATAGTTTTCCTCTGATTAAGCGAAAGTGACACCAGTAGATTAGAATGAGACTAAAACAATTCACATTGCAATTGTGTTAGTTTAACTTTAACAATCTTTTAACACTCTTGTTTAAATGTAGCTGACATACCATAATTACAAATCTACAAGCCTTGATTATGGAATTTTGCATCATGAACCTATGGGAGAAGTATATTGATTTTTTTTGGTAAATCAGCCCTTTTAGAAACCACCCTTGCACATCTGTGGAATCTTCCCAAATGTGTTCCTTTTTGTGTAACTCTGACACGTTGTCACTGTTTCATAATTAGATAGAGTGCTAAGGGTCAGATAGCTTGCTGATATATTTTATTTTACTGTAGGGTTGGGTTTTTTTTAAACACCATGTCTCCCATGAAAAAGAGTAAAACTATAGTTGTTATGTTCCTTTAAGTCATTCTGACTTATGGTAACCCCATGGTGAACCTAAGATAACCCTATCATGGGATTCTCTTGGCAAGATTTGTTCAGAGGGCATTTGTTATTGCCTTCGCCATCCTCTGAGGCTAAGAGAGTGTCTCCAGAGTCATAATTCATCACTTAAACCACCACACCACACTGGTCTTCTAATTATCTGATAATCAAATACAGTTCAATAAAATCAATATAGATCGGGTTGGGGAAAATACTTGAAGCTACCTATGTATTCTATTCCATAAAATTCTCATGGCTGTGCCCTGTGCTACCTTTTTGTTTGTCCAATCTGTGTAAGGCAGTGGTTCTCAACCTGTGAGTCCCCAGGTGTTTTGACCAACAATTCCCAGAAATCCAAGGCATTTTACTAGCTGTTAGGATTTTTTTGAAGGCCAAAACATCTGGGGACTCACAGGTTTAGAACCACTGGTGTAAAGATATGGAGGCAGGGCCTGAAAAAGAGGCAGTTTGGATACTCTGGTATTAAGCCAAGGTTTTTTTTTAATAATGCTCTTGTACTCAGTATCTGCTGGGATTTGGTTTCAGGCCCCCCTGTGAATATCCAAATCTATGGATGCTTTAGTCCTGTTATATACAGTGTCTTAGTAAAATGGCGTCTCATGTAAAATTGCAAAAATCAATGTTTGGTCTTTGGAATGTTTTTGAATATTTTCAAGCTTTGAATGGTTGAATCCATGGTTGTAGAAATTATGGATATGGGCCCCTGGCTGCATTTCTAATATCTATGAAAACATATTTTTAAACTCAGATTTCTGCCAACTATAATCTGGTGTACATTTTTTGTATGTTGTATTATTATGTAGGGGTTGTTTTTTTTTTTAAAAAAAGTGTTTTGACCATTCAGCATTTAGGTTCTATTGATTCAGTGGATCTGATCTAGTTGGAAATAAAAATCGGATTTACCGATAAGCTGATAGCAAAACATTTGATTCAGCTTCCTCTAGCCAAGCTTGCTTTCCATCATCTTTTTCCTCCCAGTTAACCTATGAAATTCTAGTTTTATTACACTAATTCTAACCACTAGCTGAAGTTAGTGCATAATCATTGAATCAATTACTGAATGGGACATGATTGCCAATGTACATTGACTCAATGTACTTACTTTGATTGGAGCTGCATGTAAGCATATTGTAAATAGGCTATTTCCCAAGTGGAGGTCTTAAATTAGTTTTTTTAAATTTAGATGTTGATAATTTAAATGATATATATATTGTGAATTAATTTAATCGATTTCTGTTCATTTAAATTAGAAAAATACTTGAATGAACAAGGTGAAAATTAAACAAATGTTTCTCTCGCTCTAGATTTCCGTGCACCTTTTTTAGACTGCAGATTGATACCTGTCGAATCAATTAATTTCTCTGAGTTCCGTACGCAATTCTGTTTTTTCTCTTCTGGGAATTCCGGTTTTGTTTTGGTAGCCTCATAGCTTTACACCAGCAATTTTATTCAAGTTATTCTCGTGTTTTCCAGAACTGATTTAAGGTTATAAAGCAGGTATCACTATGTTGATACCTGCTTGTAACTCTCTTGTTAATGATAGACATTAACAGATACTAACTTCTGAGTAGAAATGTATAGGAGTCAATTTAAAATGTTCTGAATTTATTTGACTCGTCAGAATAGGATTATATGAAACAACAGAGTGAAAGAGAAATATTTTGTAAAATACTAAATAGAAACAGCTTTGACAGGCCAGTTGAAGTTAATAAGAACGGCTTTTCATCACTACCAAAATATAATAGAATATTTAAACAACACCTTAAGTTTTCACCCATGTGATTTAGTTTAGATAATGATATAGAACTAAACAAAGTTACTTTTTGCAATCCTCAAAATGAAGGAAGGAAAGTGTGATATTATTGATTTTTTTATAATAGGACTACCCAGAATTGAAAATTCAGTCTATTTGTGGTAAAGTGGCACACATACTACCTAGTTTGGTTATATATTCCATCTAAGCAGCCCTGTGTGCACAAAGTGGGCTTCTGTATTGCCAGCTGCTAAAGGGGAATGAACAGCTTACAAAGCTCCATCTGCCATAGTTGGCAGTAACTTGTTGTGCATATGAGGTTCTGGATCACAGCCTTTGACTTTGAGATGACTGACTAGATTATGACTGTTAAAGCTTAGTTATTAAAATGCAGTAAACAGTGTAGTGACATTTTTCAATAAGCTTATGGTTGTTAAAGCTCTTAAAGATGTAAGAGCAAAAAGTCATAATGTGTACGGCTTTCTGAAAACATAATTGTATCACCAACTAAAAATACACTATATACAGTCTTGTACTTGCAAATTTGAAAAGGATAACTTGTTGGAGTAAGACACAATTGCTCATATTACTATGTGGTAAAGCATTCTTGAATAGATTTTATATATGTTTATACATGTTTATAGTTGTATTTTGTGGCTGCATGGATACAGTTAAAACTAAAGACTTCTCTGGTAAGCCTCAGCTTCTGCTAGTAGCCTATGTATTTCTACCCCCCTAACTCCATCCCCTACCCCCATTTGTTCATGTATTATTTTAAGCTGCAACCTGTAGAAATTTTATTTGTTTTACATAAGGCTGTCTAAATGTGAACATTATTTTACGCTAAAAGCTGTTTTGAATTTCAGTATGTTAAAATGTTGCTTTATATGGACATTGGATCATACTCACAGCACTTGATCAACTGAATACAAAGGTATCACAAACTCCAATTGCTGTTCCCCAAATGAAAATTAGTAGAGGCTGCCTTAGCTAATACAACATGCAAAATAGCATTGGACATCCTAGTTTTCAAAAATACAATCTCAAATCCTCTCAATGTCAGTGGTCATGAATTTCATGTCAAACTGTAGTATTCTAAGCACTTGTCCAGCAATTAAATGTGGCATATTTAGAATATATGTATTCTCAAAAATAATATTTAGCTTCAGTTACAGCATACAAGATACGTTTAAAAGGTAAAACTAAAAAAATACTGTAGTTGTCACTGATGGCATACTCAAAATACTGCTCGCAAGCAACTAGAAGCACAAAATATACAACAAAAAACCAGAGTGCCCTAGCAGTAAAGCTAGTAGTGTAAATCAGTTGATTTAATGTCAGTTTGTGCTCTTGTAAAGGCATATGCAGTTGTGGTTTGTTTTGTTTTCCATGTGTTCATTCAGTTCCACTGTGCTGCTTATGAGGAATTTTGTATGCTGACGTGGATGATTTTTGTGAGTGCTCAGATCAGTTCTATGAGCCATGAGCCTGTTGTGAACTGTATATGATTGGATCGGAATAGGCAAGATTTGTTATAAGTCTTCAAATTGAATCTGACTTAATGGTGATCCATTCATCCATAGGGTATTCTTGGCAGGATCTATTCAGGGGGAGGTTTGCCATTCCCTTTCTGTTAGGTTGAAAGAATATGATCACCTAGCTCAATGAAGAATTAAAACCCTGGTATCCCAGAGCCCTAGCTCAGCACTCAAACCATTATGCCACAGTGATTCATACTTTGATTTTGGAAAACCAACTTTTCCTAAAACAGTTTCATGTAATAACAATACAATCCAGAATGATACTAAAAGTAGGCATGAAGCCCAGATTTATACCTCCTGTGTTTTAAAATGGTCTGGGAATAATTCAGTGTAACATGAGTTGCTTAGGAGGTAGTAATTGCGAGGTTGCTGCTATTCAGTATCTACAAGTTTATATTTAAAAAAGAAGCAGTTAGTCTGTGCCCTGATGAGGTACAGTAAAGACTCACCCTAAGTTGAAGGGATCAAATGCTTATTTTTGAGTCAGTTTAAGATAAGTTTGGTGACTTATTTTAAGGTAGTCTGTCTCCTGATAAGGAACAGATAATCTGTGATTGTAATTCACAGGGTGACTGCAGTTTGAAGCAGTAGAGAAAGAAGTGACATTTTAAGGAATTTGAAACACCTTTGCAATTGTTAACTAAAGTGCCTCTAAAGAGAAAGTTACTGTAACCATTAAGCTTTGTACCTGAATAAACGTGTTATTGTTCTTTCAGATATCTCAGTCTCTGACACATATATTACCATAAAGAGCAAACAAGAAGAAAAACAAAATTTAAAAGGTCTCCTCTCTTAGTAGCTAGTGTCTACTTCTTCCTATAGTAGTAGCAAGCGTTGATAATCCCCTTTACATCTGGTGGCCGCATTATAAACATCTTTATAATTTGGTGGCAGCATTATAAAACCTCTTTACATTTGGTGGCAGCTTTTAAATAAAAACATCTTTACACTGGTGGCAGCGGTTATATAATATTATAATATATAATATAATTAATTAATTAATAAAAACAACCGTTCTCCTCACCCCTTGACTGGTCTACAGTAGTCATTAACAAATATGCCCAAGTTTGGGCTGTTTGTGCCAGCTACTCAAATTTTAATGCTACCAGAACCTTGCTTCATTCCTTTAGTTCATCCCCATGTTGTTCAGTGGGGCCTTTTGTTGTTGTGTGCTTTCAAGTTGTTTCCAACTTATGGTGACTCTGAGACAGGGGTCTCAAAACTAAGGTCCGCAGGCCAGATGCAGCCCTCCAAGGTCATTTACCTGGCCCCTGCCCTAAACTTTAGACTTAAGGTTGCCCTAAGTTTGAAATGACTTGAAGACTCACAATAACAACAACAATCCTAATTAACTTGACTCTCTTCAGCCAAAAGCAGGCCCACGCTTCCCATTGAAATATTATAAGTTTATGTTGATTAAAATTCTTCTTCATTTCAAATATTGTATTGTTCTTTCATTGTTGTCGTTGTTGTTTTTTTGGGGGGGGTTTTGCACTACAAATAAGACATGTGCAGTGTACATAGGAATTCATTCATGTGTTTTTTTCAACTATAGTCTGGCTCCCCAACAGTATGAAGGACCATGAACAGGCCCTTGGCTTAAACCTATCACAGGGTTTTCCTGACAAGATTTCTTCAGAAACTTCGCTCCTTCTCGAGCTGAAAGTGGCTGCCCCAAGATTACTCACTGAGTTTCCATGACTGAATGGGAATTCAAACTCTAAGCATAGGATTGTAAACATTGTACCTTACTTAGAGGAGCTATCAGGTTCAAGGGAAAGATAAAATGCAGAAATAAATAGTATACATAAAAGAAAAAACTAAGTAAGAAAAAGAAAATAGCTTAGAAAAACTAAAAGAAATGGAAGCAAATACACAGCTATATTCATCAAAAAACTTTGAAAGAAAAATGACTAAGGAAGAGAGGAAGATATGTGAAATGTATCTTTTATATAGTAGCCAAAATACAGAGAACCGTCACTTAGCAATGCAAGATTTAGGTTTTCTGATGTTACTGAGATATGTGACCCATCAATTTAATTACAGTAGAGTCTCACTTATCCAAGCTAAACAGGCCGGCAGAAGCTTGGATAAGCGAATATCTTGGATAATAAGGAGGGATTAAGGAAAAGCCTATTAAACATCAAATTACATTATGATTTTACAAATTAAGCACCAAACCTTCATGTTATACAACAAATTTGACAGAAAAAGTATTTCAATACGCAGTAATGTTGTGTTGTAATGACTGTATTTACAAATTTAGCACCAAAATATCACGATATATTGAAAACATTGACTACAAAAATGGCTTGGATTATCCAGAGGCTTGGATAAGTGAGGCTTGGATTAGTGAGACTCTACTGTAGTTGCTGGAGTACTAGAATGTGTGGGATAAAAATAATGAGACTTTCAAAATATGCCTTGTTTGGTTTTATAATCTAGATTTGTCAAATGGCTATGCCAAATGAGTGAATAGTGTTTTCTGGATATCCAAATGATATTGCAGGCAGCTATTAGAGTCATAGAATTTGAAGAGACTACAAGCATCCTCCAGCCCAAACTCCTGTCATGCAGGGGCACATAATCAAAGCACTCCTGACATATTCAGCTACTTTGTCTGACTGCTCTTATCATTCATAGTATATTGTGTTCAAAGCAGTGTGCAACTTTTGCCTTAGATGTATTTATGACACTAAGTACTTTCAAGAATATTGGTTTCTTGAATTTTGTGGGGTCAGAATACTAGGTGATACTGTTTTATTTTACTGTGGTCAAAGTCAATTATGTTGTGATGCCAATGACAGATTATGTCATTATTGAATCACATGGCCATACAAAACAGTGGCAGGGATGAGAATCTCTTCCTCCTCAATTTTGCAAAATGGGTTAATATTTCTCTTTCAAGCAGGGAGTGTGAGATTCAGAAATAAGAAGCAAAGATGGGCCATTCTCAGCAGCAGCAATTTTTTGTGGTTGCCAGTAGCCAGAATTTGTACCACGCAGTTCCATATAGCTCCCCCTTTTACTAAGATATTATTGTTACCAACTCCTGCCATAGGGTATTTTAAATGCCCAATGTTAGTACATGGTAGAGCCTGAGCTGCTCTTGCCCTCATTTAAATTGCTGTCTTTCTTTTTGCTGACCCAGGAAATTGTCCAACTGTTCATAAAACATGATCAATAGATTGTTGCCAGTAGACCCTTC